>NC_064920.1:440907901-441210931 GCF_023897955.1 Schistocerca gregaria
GGTCATCAGTCCCCTAGAACTTAGAACTAGTTAAACCTAACTAACCTAAGGACATCACACACATCCATGCCCGAGGCAGGATTCGAACCTGCGACCGTAGCGGTCGAACAGTTCCAGACTGAAGCGCCTAGAACCGCTCGGCCACACCGGCCGCTATTTTTGTTGGAGAAGTGGCTGAGATGGACCCGCATTCATTGGCAGCAGTAATGCCTATCGGCTTTTTGTTATTAACAAGGCGTGACGCTCGTCACTAGCCCTTGTCGGCTTAGATATTTTTACGACCACTCGTTCTTACGCTGTGTTTCGTGGTTTCAAGTGCTGCACCATTCCTTGTAAACAGGTTGATAAACCGACAAATAGGGCAACGGCGTGATTATGAGCACCTCCAAACTCGACAGTTTGTTTCTGCCGTTCAGTCACGTTGACGCTTGTTACTGCACTGTTTCCATACAGCCGAGTGACCTGTATACTCACTTCACTATCACATTTACGTTGGCTATAGTGGGTCACATGGCTGGTACCAGTATGCTCTTTTAGGGAGGCTATGGTTTAATAACATTTTCTCCGCTCAGTTTATATTAACGAATCACAGCAAGGTTTCTTGTCGAAAAAGATGAGGCAATTGGTTCCTGATCGTGAAATACCTAACTTGACAGGAGATCATGTTTATTTTAATATTGCAGACATCGAAACACTGGGTTACGAGTATTTTGTCCAGGTGTTGCTGTAGTTTCCCTTGGATGAAAAGAGGATGCAACAGCTCTTTTATATCGCCATGTAGTAGGCGTACAGTGTAAATTAGTCGTGGATCTGTTTAGATACATATAAACAGTGCTGAGAAGTGGGTCTGATGTTGAACCTTCTGGTACTTCGGCCTCAATCAGTCGTTTCTGGCTGTGACGAATAGCAATCCTACCAAAGAACTGGTGCTTTATAAGGAAGTAACCTGTGATCCATGTTATGTCCTCAGGACATCCGACTTAAATTCATACGCTAGGCGTTCGATAAGTAACCCAACACATTTTTATCGGCCAATTTCGGTTCAAAAAATGTGGAATTTGTTGCGGGACATCGTTGAATATTCACTCTTCAGTCCAAGTAGTCTCGTGACGTTCCGACAGGTGGTGCCGCTGTACGTAAATTTCAAAATGTCGTCTGAAACTTCTTTTGGAGAGACCTCAGAGCATTGCAGATATTCGTAAGCGCTTGCAGAATATTTACAGAAACCTGGCAGTGAAGAGAAGCACGGTGAGTCGATGGGCAAGGCGTCTCTAACGTGCTCGTCGCCACAGAAATGCAATCGAACTTGTCCTCCACGACAACGCAAAGCCTGCTCGTCTGCGAACACTACAGCCTGCATCTCGCGTCTTCCGACTTGGCCCAATGAAAGATCCGCGGGAAGCACTGCGTGCATGATGAGGAGGATATTCAAATGGTTCAAATGGCTTTGAGCACTATGCGACTTAACTTCTGATGTCACCAGTCCCCTAGAACTTAGAGCTACTTAAACCTAACTAACCTAAGTACATCACACACATCCATGCCCGAGGCAGGATTCGAACCTGCGACCGTAGCGGTCGCGCGGTTCCGGACTGTAGCGCCTAGAACCGCTCGGCCACACCGGCCGGTGGGGAGGATATTGGTGGGACAAAACATTGGCTCCTACGTCGCCAAGTACAGTGGTACCATGCGGGCGCGCAGACTCTCACAGAAAGGTAGTGTAAAGTTGTCGCATTGAACGGAGACTATGTTGAAAAATAGAGTTTTGTAGATAGAAGAGTGGGGAATAATATGGCAGATTGTAATACTGAATAAAACCAACCTGCTTTTAGAAAAAAAATAGTTGTACATTACTTATTGAGTGCACAACATACATGAGACATCTTCATCATCAGCATAAAACTAGGCTGAAGCTAGATAGACGTTGACCTCGAGGCTGATTCATTCGGCTAGCGCACCTTTTCCCCAGATTATACGTGTGCCCGAAGGAGCAGTGGCCGCAGCAGGCAGTGGGCGTGCTGCGAGCAGACGGATGGTGTGAAATAATTAGGCGCCGGCAGTGTCAGTGTCAAAACAGTCGCAGGGCGCCGTAGGACAAGGCGAGGCGGAGCTGGCGGCCCGAGGCGGTAAAGGCGCGCCAAGTGTGAGCGGGCCAGCCCGGCTACTCCCGCATTCCGTCAGAGGCGGCGTCCTTGCTATTCCCTTTGAGCGGCCGCCGCCTCCGCCTCCGCGCCCGCCCCCGCCGCCTCCGGCACACTGCCGGCCCCGCGGTTACACGCCCTCGCGCCCTCTCTTCTCTGCTTGCAAACAAATGAAAGACGCAGCGCCCGGCTACACTAGAGTCTGCTGTTTCCTCGCTGCTCTCTCCAGCGTGGTGTTGGACAGCGTTTCTTCTGCCGGTCTGCTGAAACTGCACCAGTTGCATTCTTTCACGGTGACAGCAGTCACCCCAGGAAGTCCACTCTCGAAAGTATAACGATGACGCCTTACAGACAGCCACTCTTCGATATTCTTCATACGTAGCTTATTGAAAGCTCAGTTCATGGACACCTGTTTCATGCTACAACACGATACAGATTTAACAAACAGTTGAAAAATGTGGCTTTGAAGAGTAGAAGATTACCGCCGTCGATATCTGACTGCGTGACTTAAAAATCTGTTAAGAGGTAGTAAAACATAGAATTTTTTAGCCCAATCTTTTTATTGGCCTAAAAAGATCTTTAGGTAATCTGTTATTAAGATTCGTTCATATAAGGTGTGCTGTTGTTGTTGTGGTCTTCAGTCCAGAGACTGATTTGATGTAGCTCTCCATGCTACTCTAACCTGTGCAAGTTTCTTCATCTCCCAGTACTTACTGCAACCTACATTCTTCTGAATCTGTTTAGTGTATACATCTCTTGGTCACCCTCTAAGATTTTTACCCTCTGCGCTGCCCTCCAATACTAAATTGGTGATCCCTTGATGCCTCAGAACATGTCTTACCAACCGATTCCTTCTTCTAGTCAAGTTGTGCCACAGATTTCTCTTCTCCC
Organism: Schistocerca gregaria; assembly: GCF_023897955.1. Classification (NCBI taxonomy): domain Eukaryota; kingdom Metazoa; phylum Arthropoda; class Insecta; order Orthoptera; family Acrididae; genus Schistocerca; species Schistocerca gregaria. The sequence goes on from NC_064920.1 coordinate 440,910,934, forward strand.
CAATTCTGTTCAATACCTCCTCATTAGTTATGTGATGTACCCATCTAATCTTCAGCATTCTTCAGTAGCACTACATTTCGAAAGCTTCTATTCTCATTTTCTCTTAACTATTTATCGTCCATGTTTCACTTCCATAGATGGCTACACTCCATACAAATACTTTCAGAAAAGACTTCCTGAAGCTTAAATCTATACTCGATGTTAACAAATTTCTCTTCCTCAGAAACGCTTTCCTTGCCATTGCCTGTCTACATTTTATATCCTCTCTACTTCGACCATCCTCAGTTATTTTGCTCCCCAAATAGCAAAACTCATTTACTACTGTAAGCGTATCATTTCCCAGCATCACCCGATTTAATTCGACTACATTCCATTATCCTCGTTTTGCTTTTCTTATATCATCCTTTCAAGACGTTGCCCATTCAGTTCAGCTGCTCTTCCAGATCCTTTGCTGTCTCTGACAGAATTACAATGTCATCGGCGAACCTTAAAGGTATGTTATAAATGTTAAAAAATGTTAAAAGCGTGATTTATGGCATGGGGGTCTGGCGCATCCGACCACTCGAATGTAACCCATGTAATACCACAGGTGGGGAAAATAAAAGTAGCCCGGAAGTTTGGGTGTGAATTTATGCATAGAACCACACCCCGTGCAGCGCACACTGCGTGTATGATTGGAGCAACTGCCCATAAAGCCGACCGAACTTTGTAGCACATTTACAAAATCTTCAGTCCTGACCGAGTTGTCAGCACAGGACAGTCTGGTCGCGGTCCTAGCTGGCTACCCCGGTCAGTGTTCGATTTCTTTATCTGGTGAGTCCTCAGGTCTAAGGTGTATCGCAACAACCCTCGTAGTCTTCAAGAACTGCAGCAGAACATTACGGATGAGACTGCAGCAATTCCAGTGGTCCAGCTTCGATCCACCTTCAGCAACTTACTGATCAGGGCCCAGAACTGCCAAGAGATAAATGGTGGTCACTTTCAAAATGTGGCATAGTAAATTTGTAGTGTATTTTCTATCCTCTGCTGTGTTTCTGGAATTATGTTCCCCGGGTTACTTTTATTTGTCCCAACCTGTATAATAGTTGTCGACGGAACAGCGGTCCTATTAGTTTTGAATAGTGTCACAGAGGGCATTAGTATTGACTAAAATAGTATTGTCAGCAAGATTTCTCTTCGTAATAAGATTAGGTTATGGTAAACAGTGTGAAACAAGGAGTTTGGCTGGGGCCTACTTAACTTATCATTAAGCTTGTTTTTCATACGAAGTAAAACGTGGGTGCTTGAAAATGAGAAACAAATGTACTTATGAGAATAGATAAGGCTCGAAAAGTAGTCCCAGTCGTACAAAAAACGCTTCGATTGGTAAGCGGAAGCTAGTTAAACTACATACTTTTGACAAAATGAGTGTGTTTCAGCATCGCGAAAAAAGGCCAGCTATACGGCGCTGGCATTGCCGCTTAAAGGTTTCTTCAGTTTCAATATTAAAAAAAAATGAATCTTTAATCACTTGTTTTTTTCAAAACCACATTTTTCAAGTTGATGGTAGCTACAATTCATCAATTATACACGCAGTTACAGTATACCTTCACGTAACTCTTGAGTCGGCGTTTTTCCTACGGTATTACGCAGTACAATTACGATAAATTTCAATTTCAATATGTGTTACATCTTTTTATAACAACTTTTATCTCGAAAAGCTGACTTTTATTTCAGAGTACCGACATTTTGTTAACAGACTTTTGTTTTAAATACTCCACCCTTCTACTTTAGACAGTGTCCTCAGTTTTAAAGAAGTTTTTGAAATTTCGTCTTAGGTTGAAAATTGTGGTTTTCAGAGCTTCCTCTAACCATCCTTGCACTGCGCGAAGGTGTGGTGTCCGTTGGGTGCAAATTTTATCTTACCAAAAATACGAAATAAAATCTTAAAGTGTGTAAGTAAAGGTCTAAAGACAGTTTTGTAATTTGTTTGTTATTTTATTGAAAAAAGTCATGGATATCGGATCCAAAGCAGGCATCACCCTATTCTTCCTCCTTGCCTGTCTTCTAACTGGTTCGGATCTTGCTAGTTTCTTTTTTTTTTTACTTTTATTTAAATTTCATGATTATTAAAAAATGGAAATGTTAGCTAATAAATAGTGAATTATAATTTTTATTGAAATAATATTTTTACTTTTAATTACCGGTTGTATAACAATAAATTAAAATCTGATAGAGACATTCGAAATGCCTTACAGTTAAATAAAAATATTATTTGTATCAGTAACACCGTTCAATCTCTGAAAAAGAAAAAAATATAATTTAAGTGAAAACTCACATTTTCAGGTGGTAAGTAATTAGACAGGTTATTTTTATTTAAAAAAATTATAAGCATTTGTTAATTAACATTTCGGTTAGTTAATAGAGTGGAATTTGAATAAAAGCAAGAGAGATTCGAACCAGCGACAGATGCATGGGATTTGGGCGCAGTGGGGTTCGGACAGGAGGCTATGCAGACCTGGGCTCAATTTTAATAATAACGAAATAAAAATGCAAGGTATCACTACATAATATAGAAATTATTTTAGCAAAACAGTCAAATTCTATGTGGCCCGAATAAACCTTGATAGGGCCCGAATAATAATACAAAACATCCTCCTTAAAATAATAATATTCGCTATAGAATAGTCTGAGCCTGTAACGAGGAACCAAATACAACGTAACAAGCGATAGTGTATGGCTCTCGGCCCTCAGTCTTACGACAGTAGGAAAACACTGTACTAAAAAAATACTCAACTTCTCTAGGATAGACACTCTGTAATATAGTAACTAACTACTCCTTGATCTATAATTACCAATTACCTCCTACTACTAAGACATCAGCTACTAACAATACGATCCGACTACCCACGGTTATGTCTAAATGATCAATCCAATTACACAGACGAGAAAACAATCGCTTAAGACAACAGAACAGTTTTCAGTACACTCAAGAGAAGCACTAGTTCTAAACTTCAAAATCACAGCGCAATTACAAATTACTGTTTACAAAGCAGAACCACTTCTGAAAAAGAAATAATTTCAACCCGCATTGAATCAGCACAGTCGGGGGCCAGTTGCATCAGCTAATATGGGTATGGTGAATACTGCCGAGAGAGACAAGGGGCGAAGGAAAATATATTCGATGAGTTGCTCTGTGCAGAATGGGGTTCAGCAACCCGTTAACGAGATCAGTAGAGAAGGAGCACAAGAGTAAATATCGGGGAGAAGTCGCCCATGACCTAGAGGAATAATTGTGAATTTCACCATTAAGAAACTTACAGAAGCTACAGAAGAAACCTAACCCTGGCTAGCTGGACGGAGATCTGAACCCTGTGTCTTCCGATTGCGAATCAACTGTCAACACCTGCACCCCACTTTCTAAACATTCATGGTGGTGTCTGATTGTACTATATCGTGTCTCCCTACCACTTTCGCGCAACGACGCTCTGAGTGTGTTTTTTAGAGAATTAACTAGTTTGAACATGGGACCTGTTGCTGGTAAGGAGACCCCAGACCACACATGACATGTAGAATTCAGAAGAGTTCAGTGAGACTAGCGATGATATAACCAAATACTAAATGATCTCAGCGTCAGCTCCACTGCACTACCTGTAAAAGAATCTTAATACTAACTAAATTTAGTGGAAAGGGTTCAAGGCTTTCCTATTTTTAGTTAGCTGGTAAAATAACGTCGAAAAAGCAGTTAAATTTACCATTGGAAGTTTTATTCTACTCACAAAACATGGTTTATAAATTGCACTATTGATAAAAGAAAATGTTTTAATACAGGATGGTAAAAACCAACTGCGTTCAACAAAAATGTGAACGAATATTCCCTAAATGCGTTTCCAAGTTCTACAATCGATCGAAGGATGACCTATGCCATATCACATCTATAATCTAGGTTTAATTTAAGCTTCACAAAAGAGAGAACTATAAAAATGGTCTACAGTGACCCTCAATTATCTTTAATTACTTACTTAACTTGTCGTAAATTACAGTTGCTGATGTGGCTTCTCAATAACTATATAAAAGAAAAATCATCGCGTTTCAGATCTGTTCTTCAAGTGGCAAATGTGAACACCATGAGTTTTAATTAACGATCACCATTAGTATTACGCAAAAAGGTGGTGTAACCAATGAGACTTCTGCAGTTCTGAGTAAAGCCTTATGCGCTCAAAAATGCGGCATCGCGTGCGTTCATTACCTTGTCGGTGTTTAAGCAGCGTCTGGGCGGCAGCGGCCGGCGCACCAGCCATCCAGCTCGCCGTCCCGGAACCAACACCCTAACTTCTCCTTACTACAATTTACCGAAGTTAGTTTAAAAAAAAACTATCTGGCTATGTTTTCATCTGACCAATCAGGGTCTCAATGTTAACCTTAAGCTCCGCCTACAAAAATTCTGTCTATCCAATGAGAAACGTTATACTTTTCGTGGTGGGGCAATGTTTTTTAAAGTTTGCAACGTAACATAGACTCCAAAAAGTGTCACGCTAAAACCTGCAGCTGGTGTGGTCCTTTTAGCGTTATCGTGAGATCTATACTGTTCTTCTGGAGGGCTCTATCTTTTAACATGGGCTGGAGGATTGTCCTAATGTAACAGACATGCGAAAAAGTCTCACGCTAACACTTGCGGGTGGTAGTGGCCCTTTTTGTGTTGTCGTAAGATCTATACTGCTTTTCTGGAGGGCTCTAGCTTTTAACATGGGCTGGGGGTAGTCCTTGACATACCTTAGACGCGAAACAGTCTCACGCTAAAACGTGCGGGTGGTAGTTGTACAGGTAGGCTGGGCCGTCCGTTCCTTATCCTAGGGCCTTCTAGCTCAACACGGTTCTGCTCTCGGCTTCTGTCCTCGTTTCTCCCCTCGGAACTGCGTCTGCCTCACGGTGGGAAGGCACGACATGCATTTAGGCATTCTTGTGTTACTCTGTGGTATTCCATTTGCTCACTCGTTACTCGTATTACTTTGGTTAATTTAATGTCACGATTTATTCGGAGCTATGTGACATACTAGTAGATTTGCTTATTATGTCAGGGTTTTCATGCAAGGTGTTGGATTTGCCTGACACCTTACAACTTCTCTGCGTAATCAGTAGCGTATGAAACAGAAAATAAAATACATTAAAAAAGTGATTTTCCTTTGGTAATGCCTTAAAAATGATGCTGATACTGCACAGAAGGATAAAGTTCACAGCTGCGACAACTGATATTAGTCAAAAAAGATATTCTAATATAACTCGAAATCAATAACGAGAACTCGCTTATTTGATTAGGACTCTCGACGAAGAGAATTTGACAGAAAACTTTACAATATCAGATGATGTTCAATTCTGACTTATCTTCTTACATGTTTTAGAGCCATAAGAATGTCGACTATGTGACATTCTACATAGAGCTTAACAGAAGACATACCTCACTGTGTGAACATTTTTGTATGCCTTGTTCACCATTCTCATATAAAGGAAATTATCTTTCACTTGGTATTATGTTTCCCACCACCGGGTTGGGAGAAATTATTTTATAACACAAATTTAGATATCAGTTAAAAGTTTCTGGTTGGAGACAGTGGTCAGTATACGAAACTATTTCCTAACGTTATGTCTCAGACCACGGAAGACATTTTAGAGTACGGTTCCTCTATTTTTGCGCTTTGTTGATCGAAGTAATATCGCCAGTGACAATCCAGACTTCGTGGTGTGAAAGTTGGGTTTCAAGGAATGATTTTTTTATTCACACTCTGGTAGTCAACTTGTAAGGGAGAGTATGTCGGTGTGCTTGGTACCTCCGTCAGCTTCTCTGTTTTACAGCACTAAAGAACATTGTACCTGTGAAACGGAAGAGATCTAATACAGTCGATAGTTTGGACATTACGAACAGAATTTCTCAAATCGTCTGATTTCCGATTCAGTTTCGTCGTCCTTTCCCGAACAGTTCAAATGATCGCGTCCATGGAAATCGACAATGAGCTGGCACCAAGTATCGACATAGATATTTTGTTTTGGAGGATCTGAAGGCGTCCTGTTTACGTTTGATTGGTTAAACCCCCATCTGCCGTATCAAATCTCAGAAAGTACCTTTGCTTTGCAAGTCGGAGTTCTGACGACGTACTTAATGCCGTGATGGTAAACAATGGCAGTAGTTGTTTGGCAATACCGTATGCTTTGTTCTTGCGCGACTCAACATGCTTATGGAGCAAGAAATGTTTGTCTATTGTGTGACGCAGATAGATCACCGTCGCACTCCCAGAAAGCTCCTGTCCATCCAGGGTCAAAATGATAGTGAATTGAGGGCGTTTCTTACTAAAATAAATCGACATTATATTCGCGGGGTTTAATTGGACTTAGTTTTGAACTTGGCGTTGTAATCGACGAATATTAGCGTGTTCATGACGTGATGAACGCCTTATCGTCAACAGTTCAAGTGGTCCCCGAATTTATAGAGCTGCGTAGAGGGCACCCCAGTCGACAAGTGATGCCGAATTTCTTTCTATCCCTGGCTGGTGCGATAGTTCTCGTTTAAAAGTAACATGTTCGTTCTGCTGCGCAAAAAAATCTGTGGTCTTTCTGCTGGCGTAAAGCCAGCATCCATATTTTAACTTTACACCCTGTTATTTTCTGTTAAAATTATCACTTTCTCTGTAAGTCTTTATTGCCTCTACAAAAACGTACATGATAATGCGTTGCCTTGGCTAAATCGATGGTTTTTTTTTTTTTTACATTCTTCTGTAATACGGTATACATTCCACCACAATTTCGTAAATTTTATTTGCTGGTGCGATAGAACTCCCACATATATGTTTTGCTAGTGTTTTGACGTCGCAGTTAAGGTCCTGAAATCATTACACAAGCTCTAAAAATGATGAAGCACTCACTTCGAAATGTACACTGGCACAGTAAAAATGCTATAAAGACAGATGTTATAGTTACGCTTTGCACTGTATAGTGGCTTGGATAGTCTAAAGATGTAGAAACATGTCTGTTACTATGTATCATTGTGAAAGCTGTATTCCATTTCAGTTATGACCAAATCTGGGTCAGCTTTGTAGTATCCCGTTAAATAACTCTGAAACTGGGTTACTACCAGCTGCATAGACGGTTCTTCAGTTAGTAATGCACGATTTATAATGCCTGGAAGGCGACTGTTGACCGTTTACGACGTCGTTAACAGACGAATGTTTTAGGAAACTGAAGGTAAATAAATGCCAGCATTAATAAAAGAACAGAAAAATACGGCTTGGCCGGAGGAGTTTAGTGGTTTTTATTCGGAACGAAATGCGGCTTTAGCAGTATTTTATGGGAGGATATTCTGGAATATGGAGGCAGCTTCTAGGCGTGTGCGCGGCATCTTTGAGCAGATAACAGGTCCTCGGGGTGGAGAGTGCTCAGCCCGCTATCTGCGGACCAGAACAGCCCGACCCACGCAGCAGTTCGCCAAGCCTAATAACGGTCGTGTGCAGGTGCCTGCTTTCATTTTCCTGTCTCCTATAGTCAGTCCACTGTCCAGCAAAACACTGTGCTTCATCTCATGCAGTCTACTTCAACGGAAGAGTTCTTATAATCCATTGTCCTGTAGCCTCTTCACTGTATTTCAACGCAGGCCTGGATGGTTGCCTTATCCGCCATTGAAATTGCAGATTTCTTTCGGAGTCTTCGTAAGAGTAGAAACACGTAATGAGGTATCTCAAATAGAATGACCTCCTCTATGCCAATCACAGCGGATTTTTTGAAAACATCGAACTTATGAGGCTCAATTTGCACTATTCTCACATGACGTCCTGAAAGGGCTGGATTAAGGCGGTCGAGTGGCTTCAGTATTTCTTAACTTCTGAAAATAACTTGAGAGGTGACTCTAAGCAACACTGATACGGTGTCAAATTAAGTCCTACATAGCATCCAAAAAGGGAGGAAGATGAACCATATAGAAATACTGTAAATTAATAAACACATGGAACTTTTCCCAAGCTTGGTACCGAGTGGTCAGACACAGTTCCCTTACGCATCACTTCTAAACGAGGGTACTACAGATAAACTCCTCCGTGCTGTTTTCTAAATGTTCACTCCTTCAAATGTTTATTTCAGTTACTTTAGTTTCACTTGTCCTATAACTTACATCGTGTAGGGCCCCCGCGAGCACGCAGAAGTGCCGCAACACGACATGGAATGCACTCGACTAATGTCTGAAGCAGTGCTGGAGAGAGATGGCACCATGAATCCTGCAGGGCTGTCCATAAATCTGTAAGAGTACGAGGGGGCAGAGATCTCTTCTGAACAGCACATTGCAAGGCATCCCAGGTGTGCTCAATAATGTTCATGTCTGGGGAATCTGGTGGCCAGCGGAAGTGTATAAACTCAGACGAGTTTTTTTCATTTCTGGACGTATGGTGTATCTAAGTACGTGGAATGCACAATGGACGTGAATGGATGCAGGTGATCAGACAGGATGCTTACGCACGTGTCACCTGTCCGAGTCCTATCTAGACGTATCAGGAGTCCCATATCACTCCAAATGCAGACGCCCCACAACGTTACAGGGCCTCTACCAGCTTGAAGACTCCCCTCTGACATGCACGACCCATGGATTCATGAAGCTGTCTCCATACCCATACACACCATCCGCTCGATACAATTTGAAACGAGACTCGTCCGAACGTGCAACATGTTTCCACTCATCAAAAGTCCAACGTCGATGCCCGCAGGCCCAGGCGAGGCGTAAAGCTTTGTGCCATGCAGTCATCAAGAGAACATGAATGGGCCTTCGACTCCGAAAGTCCATACCGATGATGTTTCGTTGAATGGTTCGCACGGTGATACTTGTTGATAGCACAGCATTAAAATCTGCGGAAGGGTTGCTCTTCTGTCACGTTAAACGATTGTCTTAAGTCGTCGTTGGTCCCGTTCTTGCTGGATCTTTTTCCAGCCGCATCGATGTCGAAGACTTGATGTTTTACCGGATTCCTGATACTCACGGTATATTCGTGAAATGGTCGTACGGAAAAATCCCCACCTCATCGCTATCTCGAAGCTGCTACGTTCCATCGCTCGTGCGACGACTATAACACCACGTTCAGATTCACTTAAAGCTTGACAATACGACGCTATAGAAGCAGTAACAGATCTAACAACTGCGCCAGACATTTGCTGTCTTATATAGGCGTTGCCGACCGCAGCGCCATATTCTGCCTCTTTGTGTATCTTTGAATACGCACGCCTATGCCAGTTTCTTTGGCGCTTCAGTGTAATTACAATTGTTTGACTTATGAGCTTAGCCTCATCTTGTATCTCATTTGTAATGTTACACTTGTTAACGCAGTATTATCTACTTCAGTCCCGTCCTTTGAACATCTCACAATTTACTACATTTGCATTAAATGACTGTCCGTTGTTGTTTGGTAGAATATTTTATGCATCATAAACAATAAATAGAGGGGACTTGTGTCATATTTTACAATACTTATTCTCTAGTTAACCGATTATCGGCTTTTAGGCCATCATCTGTTACTAAAATAAGTATCTGTGGCTGGGGATGTGTGGATGTGGATTTCATAAGGGCAGAGATTTTAAATTACATGTATCAAAAGAGTCGCTCAATTAGCTATCAGATCTGACAATTATAACGTTCTATACGAGATTAAAGAGAGAATAATTATTTATATGTAAAGTAAATAAGTTTTACTTCACATTTTTAACGAAATAACTCTTGTCACTTCTGTTTTGCACAGAACATTAATAACTGCCATCTTTTGGCAGGCAAATCAGAGACTCTTTAGTTGGACCTAATTTAAAATCTTTGTTCCCACAAAATTCACAGCCACATTTATATTTTTGTACGTGATAATGGCGTAACAGACGAAAATTGACTAATTAAATAATGACTTGTGTAGAATATTACACAGGAGTCATGTGTTTGGTCAGATGTTGGAACGAAGCTAAAACTCTATGGGAACCACGTACCGGATTACTTTTCGTATTTTCATAGTCAAGCAAAGGGTACGAAATGGGTAAATTGGATATCAAATTGATCACGTGAAGTCTAGTTCTGAAAACCAGGTTTAATTCCTTGGATGTAAACAGGGTAATTAAGCAACACTTATTTAGACATTTGAGGGAAAATTTTTGTCCGAATTTTCATAGCCAAACGAAGAGCGGAAAATGGACATATTGGCTATCAAACTGACTCTCTTGCAGAAAATTGTAAGAAATGATTGAATTGTTTGGAAGCAAGCAATGTAATTAGTGAGAGAAAATGGAAATATGTCACTAACAGATTCTGCTAGTTACATAAATGAAATATCAAAAAATCAGCATAAATTGAAACTTATCTGGTTTTTTATCTATATACTCTTAATGCTAAAAGGGTACGTTTGATATTTCACGCTTTCTGAATAAAATGAAAATAAAAGATGATCTGATTAGATCCAGTCAAATATTTTATGAAATGATTTCACTGAAAGTAAATTACAATTTGGAGAATCATTTGACGCTCCCTCGAATGGTGCCGGAAAACATGAAATGAGGTACTAATTGAGAATTTATAGTCCAATGTTTAACTTAGAATTTCAGATAAGTAATGGAGGATGCTTGTCTGGCGAAATTTCATTCAATGGTTTCCCTAATCTGATTTATTTCATAAACATTCGACGTTTATTCCAAGAAATTTTTTTTATTCACTGATATTTTCAACTCTGTATTCAATTCTTACAGGGAGTTTCAAAAATGACTGGTATATTTGAAACAGCAATACAAACTAAACGAGCAGCGATAGAAATACACCGTTTGTTGCAATATGCTTGGGACAACAGTACATTTTCAGGCAGACAAACTTTCGAAATTACAGTAGTTACAATTGTCAACAAAAGATGGCGCTGCGGTCTAGGAAACTCTATGGTATGATATTTTCCACATATCCACCATGCGTAGCAATAACATGGCGTAGTCTCTGAATGAAATTACCCGAAACCTTTGACAACGTGTCTGGCGGAATGGCTTCACATGCAGATGAGATGCACTGCTTCAGCTGTTCAATTGTTTCTGGATTCTGGCGGAACACCTGGTCTTTCAAGTGTCCCCACAGAAAGAAGTCACAGGGGTTCATCTCTGGCGAATAGGGAGGCCAATCCACGCCGCGTCCTGTATGTTTCGGATAGCCCAAATCAATCACACGATCATCGAAATATTCATTCAGGAAATTAAAGACGTCGGCCATGCGACGTGGCCGGGCACCATCTTGCATAAACCACGAGGTGTTCGCAGTGTCGTCTAAGGCAGTTTGTACCGCCACAAATTCACGAAGAATGTCCAGATAGCGTGATGCAGTAATCGTTTCGGATCTGAAAAATGGGCCAATGATTCCTTTGGAAGAAATGTCGGCCCAGACCAGTAATTTTTGAGGATGCAGGACGATGGGACTGCAACATGGGGCTTTTCGGTTCCCCATATGCGCAGTTCTGTTTATTGACGAAGTCGTCCAGGTAAAAATAAGCTTCGTCAGTAAACCAAATGCTGCCCACATGCATATCGCCGTCATCAATCCTGTGTACTATATCGTTAGCGAATGTCTCTCGTGCAGCAATGGTAGCGGCGCTGAGGGGTTGCCGCATTTGAATTTTGTATGGATAGAGGTGTAAACTCTGGCGCATGAGACGATACGTGGACGTTGGCGTCATTTGGACCGCAGCTGCAACACGGCGAACGGAAACCCGAGGCCGCTGTTGGATCACCTGCTGCACTAGCTGCGCGTTGCCCTCTGTGGTTGCCATACGCGGTCGCCCTACCTTCCAGCACGTTCATCTGTCACGTTCCCAGTCCGTTGAAATTTTTCAAACAGATCCTTTATTGTATCGCTTTTCGGTCCATTGGTTACATTAAACCTCCGTTGAAAACTTCGTCTTGTTGCAACAACACTGTGTTCTAGGCGGTGGAATTCCAACACCAGAAAAATCCTCTGTTCTAAGGAATAAACCATGTTGTCTACAGCACACTTGCACGTTGTGAACATCACACGCTTACAGCAGAAAGACGACGTACAGAATGGCGCACCCTCAGACTGCGTTGTCGTCTATATCTTTCACATCACTTGCAGCGCCATCTGTTGTTGAAAATTGTAACTACTGTAATTTCGAAAGTTTGTCCGCCTGAAAATGTACTGTTGTCCCAAGCATATTGCAACAAACGGGGTATTTCTATCGCTGCTCGTTTAGTTTTTATTGCCGTTTCAAATATACCGGTCATTAATGAAACACCCTGTATATCTGTATGGGTCCGGCTAACCCTGCTTTCCCCTTCTCCAGGCACACAATTGCTGCCTTTTAGAAATTTTTTTCTGCCCGATTGTGAGAAGACTTTGGTAGTCTCCTCACTTTCGTGTAGTCTTATGGAAACTTAGTAATTAGGCGCTACAGTCTGGAACCGCGCGACCACTACGGTCGCAGGTTCGAATCCTGCCTCGGGCATGGATGTGCGTGATGTCCTTAGGTTAGTTAGGTTTAAGTAGTTCTAAGTCCTAGGGGACTGATGACCTCAGTAGTTAAGTCCCATAGTGCTCAGAGCCATTTGAACCATTTTTGAAACTTAGTAATTGACTTCAAACTTACACTCCTGGAAATTGAAATAACAACACCGTGAATTCATTGTCCCAGGAAGGGGAAACTTTATTGACACATTCCTGGGGTCAGATACATCACATGATCACACTGACAGAACCACACGCACATAGACACAGGCAACAGAGCATGCACAATGTCGGCACTAGTACAGTGTATATCCACCTTTCGCAGCAATGCAGGCTGCTATTCTCCCATGGAGACGATCGTAGAGATGCTGGATGTAGTCCTGTGGAACGGCTTGCCATGCCATTTCCACCTGGCGCCTCAGTTGGACCAGCGTTCGTGCTGGACGTGCAGACCGCGTGAGACGACGCTTCATCCAGTCCCAAACATGCTCAATGGGGGACAGATCCGGCCGGAGATCTTGCTGGCCAGGGTAGTTGACTTACACCTTCTAGAGCACGTTGGGTGGCACGGGATACATGCGGACGTGCATTGTCCTGTTGGAACAGCAAGTTCCCTTGCCGGTCTAGGAATGGTAGAACGATGAGTTCGATGACGGTTTGGATGTACTGTGCACTATTCAGTGTCCCCTCGACGATCACCAGAGGTGTACGGCCAGTGTAGGAGATCGCTCCCCACACCATGATGCCGGGTGTTGGCCCTGTGTGCCTCGGTCGTATGCAGTCCTGATTGTGGCGCTCACCTGCACGGCGCCAAACACGCATACGACCATCATTGGCACCAAGGCAGAAGCGACTCTCATCGCTGAAGACGACACGTCTCCATTCGTCCCTCCATTCACGCCTGTCGCGACACCACTGGAGGCGGGCTGCACGATGTTGGGGCGTGAGCGGAAGACGGCCTAACGGTGTGCGGGACCGTAGCCCAGCTTCATGGAGACGGTTGCGAATGGTCCTCGCCGATACCCCAGGAGCAACAGTGTCCCTAATTTGCTGGCAAGTGGCGGTGCGGTCCCCTACGGCACTGCGTAGGATCCTACGGTCTTGGCGTGCATCCGTGCGTCGCTGCGGTCCGGTCTGAGGTCGACGGGCACATGCACCTTCCGCCGACCACTGGCAACAACATTGATGTACTGTGGAGACCTCACGCACCACGTGTTGAGCAATTCGGCGGTACGTCCACCCGGCCTCCCGCATGCCCACTATACGCCCTCGCTCAAAGTCCGTCAACTGCACATACGGTTCACGTCCACGCTGTCGCGGCATGCTACCACTGTTAAAGACTGCGATGGAGCTCCGTATGCCACGGCAAACTGGCTGACACTGACGGCGGCGGTGCACAAATGCTGCGCAGCTAGCGCCATTCGACGGCCAACACCGCGGTTCCTGGTGTGTCCGCTGTGCCGTGCGTGTGATCATTGCTTGTACAGCCCTCTCGCAGTGTCCGGAGCAAGAATGGTGGGTCTGACACATCGGTGTCAATGTGTTCTTTTTTCCATTTCCAGGAGTGTAGAAGTCGTGTTCTGTTTCCTTACTTCTCTCTTATTTTCTTATTCCTGCCTTGTATCTTATTTTCGTCTGCCTCTTGTGTTCCTTCCTCTGGTATTTTTTTTTAATAACGGTCAGTGCTGTAGTATGACTTTAATATGAATCGATGAAACTGAGGAAACTTATGTATCGTTGATTTCCTTTAACATGTGACAAAACGGCGCAAGTATTCCTGAAATTAAAATATTTAGCGCAGAGCTTCACGGATCTGCACTCGGCTTGAACCAATATTTAGTCTAAACTGATCTAATTTGAAAATAAAGGCTTGCCTTCGACGCTGCCACGTAACACACTTAGACAACAAATAAACAAAAACCGTGTTTACACGTCATACTTATTCATCAAACCCAGCTAACAGCGTGAGGTATGTAATGTATTTACATGGTCAGGACTCGAATCGGGGCCACGTCACAGCTGTAGATTTTTCCCAAATTTTCAGTCAGTTCTTCTACACAGACTCAAGGTTCTTGATGAATGATATCTTTCTCTTGTCCATGGAGTTCTCTCTCCAACATGTTATTCGTAAACTCTCAGTCCGAAAATATCATTACACCAAACGCTCCGCCGAAGTGAAAGATTCATTCTGGTGTACCGTACCTTTCCGGCAAAGAAGTGCGTGTATCATAGATACTATTAAGTATCTACAGGATGGTTGAGAAGTCACAGTGCTCCTGAGTACCGAATGCTAATTGATTTGACTTGTCCCACCACACGTACTTACTTACGTGTTAAATGTCCAATATATAGGTATGATCCTCATCACGCTGTTAACACATTTCCATACGCCTTATACTTTTAGCATGTCCGCTGTTGTAGTGCTAAATGCATCCTCCATAGTTTTGCGCAGTTGTTCGTTTCTATTGTCACGACATGCTGGCCTTAATGACTCCCCATCAAAAGTCGTTAGGTGTGGTGAGGTCAGGAATTCTTGGTGGCCATTTCAAGGATGCTATCGCTGCTGGTGAACCACGACCTGCAGGCCGTGTCCGTTTAGGAACTCGCTCATTGCAGTAGCGTAGTGAGGGGACACGCCGTCTTGCTGCAACCACATGCATTCTGTGAGGCCTCTTTCCTCAAGTTTGTAATTCATGTAAATAATTTGCGCCATTTGCAGGCCTTTCAAGAAAGTACGGTCCAAGCAGGTGTTGTGATGGCATCGCTGTCATATCATTATGAGAGGTGGATTCCTTTCAAACTTGACTGTGTAATGAGTATTCTCTTTAGCCTAGACAATAATATTTCTAGCACATGAGCTGTGATAAATGCCACAATCATCTGAAAACATAACTTTGGCAAGGTTGACTGCAGTTGGAATTTGAGTTAACAAAGCGCGGCATGATAAAACGCGCTCATTCCGGTCCACATCCGAGAATTCCTGTACGAATGTCGGTCTAAAAGATGATCTCGCATTGTTGTCCTTCTTATATCAAGTTCCGATGTCATAGGATGTTGTTCAATCAAAGCAGAGACTCGTGGCTTCTTCCTTTCACTTAGCAGCCTCTCTTTAACACTGCCAAATGCAGGAGAAGGTCTTTCCAAAGCCAGTAATCTTATCTGGAATGTTCCCGTAATGTCTCTTATCTGCCCTGTGTATTGTCATTTGCGGACTCGCACACTTTTCACTAATCGCCCTCAGTGGTGTAACTATGATCGTTCACTTCGACCATGGCTACAAATTAAAACTCAACTGCGAAAACTTGTAAATAGGATTTCCAACGTTCGATTGCCACACTTGATAAGAAGTAACATAGTTACCAACCTGCATTATGGCATTTGTTACTAAAGACTTCTCGTGCACTCTGTAGATTATCGCACTATGAAAGGTGTGAAACTGAAAGATTTTTCTTTTTTCTAATATATTAGTATTTTAAGTTAGGTATGAGGAGGTATTGAATAGGATTGGGGAGAAGAGGAGTTTGTGGCACAACTTTACTAGAAGAAGGGATCGGTTGGTAGAACACTTTCTGAGGCACCTAGGAATCATCAATTTAGTATTGGAGGCAGCGTGGAGGGTGAAAATCGTAGAGGGAGACCAAGAGACGAATACACTAAGCAGATTCAGAAGGATGTGGGCTGGAGTACGTACTGAAAGATGAAGAAGATTGCACAGGAGTAGCATGGAGAGCTGCATCAAACCAGTCTCAGGACTGAAGACCACAACAACAACAACAACAACAAGTTAGTGTAACAGTTTGTGTTCCACAGCATTGTAAGTCTCTCTCTTTCTGTCTCTCTTTCTCTTTTTTCTTTCTTTTATTTCTTTCTTCCCTGGCTATATCTCACGTCCGCCTCTACAGCCTTTTCAAGCCACACTCTGTGGTAACAAAGGCAGTGTTTCAAAATCAAGCACAGGAAAGATGCATAGCATCTGGCACGCTCGTAAATGTTGTCGCCGGGGAATTTGCGGCGCAACTTGTGACGTAGGCCATCCTGAATAACAAGTCGCCGTCTTCGTAGCCCAGGCCAGCCGAGCGAGATGAGTTACGGGTCGCATGTCTGTGGGGTGGGTTACGGCGCGGCGTGGTGGGGGCGCAACACTCGCATTGTTGGGCGGAGATCCGCCGCCACCACCAGCAGCCGGCACGTACTGCAGTACGGGACAGGCACGCGCACCGCTATATATTAAGCAAGTAGCGCGCCCGGGACCTGCTTTCCTCGCGACGTGACCGCGACGGTGCCCCAGCGGGATGGAGGGGAGGTGGGCGCGGAATGCAGCCTATTTTAATGAAAAATCGCCAACTTTGCTCCCCCAACTTAAAGAAAGGAAGTTTTATGGTAGTTACATGCCCATTCTCGGGACGTCCTCGGCGGCGGCGGAAACTCACCCTCGTTCCCTCCCCTTCCACCGCGAAAGCTGTGCGGGAATCCCTCTTCTGGGAGAAGGTAAAACTGTAAGGTGGTTAAGGGCTGTGGAAAAGTGCTCGTCTACTGTGGGGCGGGGGAAAGAGATGATGTCTTCTCTGGCTAGAGACTCAAACGGAGGAGCGAGAAGTTGGAAATGGGGGGGGGGGGGGGGCGGGGAGGTGGGATTGAAATTTGTGAAGGAAAGGAAATGCACGTAGGTGGAATGCTTTAGAGATTGCAGCAGCGGCGAGATTCGTTCCCCGCGAGTCTGAGGTCATAATACAGCCCGCGGATGATTAGTGTTTATGTGGGGAGGGAGTGTACTTCCACGATGGCGCCCCAACTTGCTGCTTCGGACAAGAGCGCGGTTGTAGGGAGACTGTGGGGAGGTGGGAAGGCGCTCCAAGACAGGAGGATACGCCGCTAACGCCGCGTCCAGAGCGAAATTTAATTACTGCCTTTGTAATTACTAGCTGTCCAGCTGCAGAGCCGTTGTCGCGGCCCCAGCTGCCTGCGGACGCTGGTCATTAACTCGGGGAAACAGCCCTGGGTTGAGGTCCTCCACACTCGCTTAAGACTGCCCGGTGGCGGCTATTCAGACTGATTAAGCAACCTATGTCCCAGTGGTTATGGTGAAGTCATCACACCCTAGATGATGATGATGATGATGATGATGATGATGATGACTGGTTTGCGGGGCTCTCAACTGAGTGGTCATCAGTGCCCATACAAAGTTCCAATTTTTACCTAGTTCAATTTGAACACAGTCCAATCGGGCCACTGTCAGGAATGATGATGATGATGAAATGACAATGACAACACGAACACCCAGTCCATTGGCAGAGAAAATCCGCAACCGGCCGGGAACCGAACCCTTGACTCCGTGATTCAGAGGCAGCAAGCTAGCCACTAGACCACGAGCTGCGGACTTCACACCCTGGATATACTGTAACGTTGATTTCCACAAACCTTCGCTACTTAGTGACACCGTAGTAAGAGCAAGTCGCTAAATGTTGACATTCTTTCAGATTAGGAGAAATCTTTTGTTTATTAAATTGAAAGGCGTTTTTTAAAGTATTTGGTTGCTCACAACTGTCTTGATCGCATTTCGTGGACAGATGACAGTTTACCGGCTTCGACTTTTACGACTCGTCTTCAGAACCAGAATCCTTTCAGAAAGTAACATATTGAATAGTTATCCGGCGCCTGTCTTTATTAACAGTCGATTTTAACGACCACAACTCATTCCATATGAAAATTCGATTAATTACTTTCGTAATAAGATACTAGTTACGAGGAGCCGAAATTGTTAAACGCTCATATGTCCACCGCATGAGATTAAATGTGGATAAACAAGTAGTTTTCACATGGGACTTCATTTTCTTCGCTATTTCTGAGAACGAACCTTTGACTCTGCAGTGAAATTTATTTCTCTACTGTTGTGCGCTTTCACAAAACTGCTACAATTCTGCCACACCAGGTGCGCGTAGTAGTACGGCTTCAAAATTCGCGAAACTCAGAGCACTTCTTAAAAAAGTGTCTAGCAGTCTAATTACAAGGGACTCTAGAGCGTCAATCACAATCTTAATTAAGCTGAATATATATCATGTTCGTCAATTATACTACATATATAAGTAGCCGCGTGGGGTACCCGCGCCGTCTCAGGCAACTTGTCACGGTCTGCGCGACTCTCTTCGTCGGTGGTTCGAGTCCTCCCTCGGGTACGCATCTGTGTGTTGTCCTTATCATATGATAGTTTAAATTAGATTAAGTAGTGTGCAAGCTTAGGGACCGATGACCTCAGCAGTTTGGTCCCATAACATCTTACCACAAATTTCCAAATATACATGCACCATTGGAACGTACTGGAAAGCACCGTTGTGTAATATAATCAAAATCGATGGGGGGGGGGGGGGGGTCTCTCCTTCACTTCAAACGGCAGTTCGTTGTGTTTGGCACTGTAACAACGAAATCATCGTCGCAGTGAGATCAACATCTTAGATATGTAGCAGTTTATACTTACTATTTGCGGTTTGCGTAACCATGGAAAGGTTGTATGATAATTAAAGAATCTTCTAATGTAAGGCAAGATTGAGTACAACAGATTTTTGTTTGCTCTTTGTGATGTCCACAATTCACATAAAATTCTTTACAACTCAACAGAAATTACACGAACTGACGTTAACACAGAGGGTGGAAGGGCATGGCAGCTACCAAATCATATGGAAAACTGCGTGGAGAAAACGCTGCAAGATTTTCTCGTCTGGGCAGTACGTAAACTCAGGGTTAATGAGACAAAAGAACCCAAAAATTGTAATAAAATAGACAATATATGGCGCAGGGCAGAAAAAGAAAGTTGCGAGCCGTTCGGGATATTTCGCGTTGCCGCACTAACGACCGTTACATTTCCACCAAAACCAGTAAGGGTGTACCAATCAGCACTAGATTGCGGCCAGAAGACGAATCTCCCAAAAACTTTCTCCTCTAGGCTCAGCTCTTAACTTTCAAAAATAACTTCGCATGAAACAGACGATTCAATCCTGTTGCCAACGTGTGGAACCATAACATCGCTTATTTCACGAGAAAACAGGGAAATGCAACAGAAACTTCCGACTTCTAGCGTACGAAACGCACGTTTACAAAAAAAGACGTTGATGCTGACCTGGAGCAGTGTCTCATTAATTGGTCACTCTCTTCACACCCAGACGCTGGAAGGACAGCTGGTCGACACAACCCTCTCCCACCTCCCAAAGTCGGCTTTCGCAGCATGGGTAGCGCTTGCCTTTCGAATAGTTCCGTGATTGTTCTCGCGAAATACTTGCATATTTTCGTTAGAATTTGTCTCACGATAGCCACGTCGCACATTATGCACAGTATGGGAACGAGAGGGAAAACTATACTCTACTTTACGTCAATTCATAATTTGTAATAACAATCCCTTTAGTATATGTCGTGCCTTTTTTTTTCGAGAGTGGTTCAAATAAAAGTGTGGGGAGAAGGCTCGTGAAGGGAGTTTGGCTCAAATAGGCCCTAGCGTCTTACCTCTCAATTCCTTCTCCGAATGAGATCGGGGACTTTGTCAAGCCATTAACCTTTTGTTTACCTTCAACGGTGTCACTCTCCACCTGATACAGATTGGTGGCTCTGTCGACGTCAGAAGTCAATATTTCGGCACCAGTACATTTAAAAATCAACGCTATGTGTTCATGGACTCACAGGATGGTCCATTGATTGGAATTTCAAGTTAAACTTTTTGTCCCATATGATCATTCTGGATGGGTTATATCACTGTTTGGATTAAGATAGACATATGCCTCCAACTGCATTAGTGTAGTGTGTACACCATTCTCCTGATTGAAGGCTACTTCCTTTTCCATAAGCCGACAATACATAATTTTGAGTCGGGGTACTTCAAATTTTCGCATAATTACCAGCGTAATACCAACGATCAAAAATTATATTATGCGAGCAATGCTTTTGTGATAAATGACATTATCAATCATATATGTATCGTGTGGTATACTGTTCCATTGTTTGTGCCACTGTTTCACTGGCTTTCGTCAGAATGAGAAGCTACATTAGAAGACAGAATGCGACAGTCTTGAATGAAAATTTTCCACGCTTCTGCACATTTTACATCTCCTTCTACATATACAGGGTGGTCAATTGATCGTGACCGGGCCAAATATCTCACGAGATAAGTTATAGTCACAAACATATGGCTCACAATTTTAGACGAACTGTTGGTAACAGGTAGGTTTTTTAAATTGAAATACAGAACGTAGGTACGTTTGAACATTTTATTTCCGTTGTTCCTGTGTGATACATGTTCCTTTGTGAACTTATCATTTCTGAGAACGCATGCTGTTACAGCGTGATTACCTGTAAATACCACACTAATGCTATAAATCCTCAGAATGATGTCCGTCAACCTCAGTGCATTTGGCAATACGTGTAACGACATTCCTATCAACAGCGAGTAGTTCGCCTTCCGTAATGTTCGCACATGCATTGAGAATGCGCTGACGCATGTTGTCAGGCGTAGTCGATGGATCACGATAGCAAATATCCTTCAACTTTTCCCACAGAAATAAATCCAGAGACGTCAGATCCGGTGAAAGAGTGGGCCGTGGTATGGTGAATCGATGGCCAATCCACCTGACATGAAATTTGCTACTCAATACCGTTTCAACCGCACACAAGCTATGTGCCGGACATCCATCATGTTGGAAGTACATCGCCATTCTGTCATGCAATGAAACATCTTGTACTAACATCGGCAGTACATTGCGTAGGAAATCAGCATACATTGCACCATTTTGATTGAAATCGATAAAATGGGGGCCAGTTATCCTTCTTCCTACAATGCAACACCATACATTTTGTTCCATTTGTCGCAGCCATCGTGGATTTTCCGTTGCACAACAGTGCATATTATGCCGGTTTACTTTAGCGCTGTTGGTGAATGACGCTTCGTCGCTAAATAAACGCATGCAAAATATCTGTCATCGTTACTTAATTTCTCTTGTGCCCAGTAGCAGAACTGTACACGACGTTCAAACTCGTCGCCATGCAATTCCTGGTGCATAGAAATATGGTACTGACGCAATCGATGTTGATGTAGCATTCTCAACACCGACGTTTCTGAGATTCCTGATTGTCGCTCAATTTGTCTGCTACTGATGTGCGGATTAGCCGCGACAGCAGCTAAAACACCTACTTGAGTATCATCATTTGTTGCAGGTCGTGGTTGACGTTTCACATGTGGCTGTATCCTTAAATAATGTAACTATCAGGCGAACGGTCGGGACACTTAGATGATGTAGTCCAGGATACCGACCAGCATACATAGCACATGCCCGTTGGGCATTTTGATCACAATAGCCATACATCAACGCGATATCGACTTTTCCGCAATTGGTAAACGGTCCATTTTAACACGGGTGCATAACGGAGCAAATACCGTCCGCGCTGGTAGAGTCTTACTTGATACCACGTACTTATACGTTTGTGACTATTACAGCACCGCCACGCCGGCCGGCTCCCATTTAAAACAACGCAGTTGATATCCGTTTGACCTATGGCAGCGCCATCTAGCGGGCCAACCATAGTGCCATTTGGTTTCCCCCTTCAAGCTAGACGAGTTTCATTCTTTGTAGTTTTTTTCGTTTGATGTTTATTTCGTGAGATATTTGGCCCGGTCACTATCAATGGACCACCCTATATACTCCGAAACTACTGTACACTGCATGGCGGAAAGTACAACGTTCCAGTACTATCGATAATCTTTCCCATTCAATTCGCATATTTTGTGCCGAAAAAATGACAGTCGTCATGCTTCTGTACGTACCCTGATCTCTCTTAGTTATTCACCCCGTCCCAACGCGAGATATAAGATGGCGGGGAGCAACGTTCCCTAAATTTACCCAACAGCGCCTCGCTGTAATTACATCATCTTTCTTTCACGAAGTTCCATTTATTTAAGGGTGAGAGGTTGATATGGTGGAAGTATATCGAAGATATAAGAATATAGTAGCGATGATATATTTGAAAATTAGTTTTCCTTATGTCTACCTCTCTGTCACCCCCAATCCCACACCGACGCCCTGCCCCCTCCCTCTCCCCCTTCTCTCTCTCTCTCTCTCTCTCTCTCTCTCTCTCTCTCTCTCTCTCTCTCTCTCTCCATTCACTAACCCTCTCTCTTCACTGACCCTCAGTCTACCGTCCCTCTCTCTCCATACTCTCCCTCCCTCTCTCCCACGCTTTCCTTCCCCCCTTCCTCGTCGCCCTTCCTCCCTCCCTCTGTCTCCCTCTCTCTTTATGTCTGTATCTTCATCTCTCCCTCCCTCTCTCCCTCCCTCTCTCCCTACCACCCCTCCTCAGTCCCTCCCTCCCCTTCCCACTCTTCCCCTATCCCATTTCCTCCTCCTCCCTCTCCCTCTCTCTCTCTCTCTCTCTCTCTCTCTCTCTCTCTCTCTCTCTCTCTCTCTCTCTCTCTCTCTCTTCTTTTTCTCGCTTCCCAACCCCCCCACCTGCACACCCTCAGCCTCTATCCACCCTTGCACAGCCCCCCCTCTCTCTCTCTCTCTCTCTCTCTCTCTCTCTCTCTCTCTCTCTTTCTCTCCCCTTCTCTCCCCTGCCCTTTCCCTCTTTCCACACCCACATTCCTTCTCTCTTCCACCCACCTCCCCCCCCCCACGCCCATCACCACCCTCTGTCCCTCTCCCTAGCTCTCTCCCTCCCAGCAGTGTAGATCACGGGCATGAGTTGTTTATAATTTTCCTTAAGTACAGATACAGTACCGGATGGTAGTAGGTGTTGGCAGCATAGCCAGCAAGCACTCTACGTAGCTGCACTCGGCTGCTGGTGGCTGGCGGTGGTGGCGTCGCTCAATAGGCGTCCGCCTGGACCGGGCCCGCTGCTCCCGCCGTCTGATCGATCTTTCTGGCGGCTGCCCGGCTACTGCTACTGCTACTAGGTGCGATGCGCGGGGAAGCCCCGCGAATAACTCACGGCGCGCGCGATTGCCGCGCTCCTGAGCCTCGCGCGATTATAATAAATCGTCGGATTACGGCGAAAGCTCTGTTTGTCAGCGCAGGTGTTTGCCGACTGTTTCGCCAGAGCCGCCCTATGGCTGCCGCGATTAACGCCCTCACCTGCCGTGTAATCGCTCAGATTTGCATCTGGCCACCCAACAGACTAGACACACGCCTAACAAAGGTCATCTGTCCAATTTGTCTTCTTATTCACGTTGCCAAGCTTCTCGTATACTTTGCAAACCATAACGTACACTCTTAAAAAGGAGAATTATTTAGTATAGCCACCAATCACTTCAAGTATTTAGTTATTCAGTGCTGTTTATGTCCGTGCATTGACAGAACGAAACTAACATGACGGCTACCAGTATATTGTTCCCTTGCACTTCGGCAATGGAATATTTGTAGTTGTTAGTGCCCCAAAACATGCAGACATTAGTCGAAGACCATGTTGCACACTTTTAGTCGCTATGAACTTCCTCGCTCCAAGTTTCGATTTTTGCCAAGCATCGTCAGATACATGCTTTCAACTAAGGCATTTGTGTGATGTTCCGAGTTACTCTACGTCAGTCCAAAAGACGAACTGAAGAAAAGAATTCTTATATATAGAGTTGAAACGTGGTTCAGACAATTCAATATATCGTCAGTATAATAGTTCATTGCATTGCAGATGAGAAGACATTTGGCTCAGAGCTGTAGAAGTCATCGTACTGGAACAATTTGGGCATTCAAGCAAGATAAGAAGAGCAGCAGGATGACGTCTTCGACAACCGCCGATATATCGACAGGTGACCACTCTGTCATCTCCAAGGCACAAGTGCAACGACAGGGTGCTCTGCAAAGAAATTTAAACCATCGATAGACGTAGCTACGCCGTCCAGGAACCATATTACGCCATCTGAAGAAAGATAACACATACAACCCAGAAGAGCAAGGCTCCAAGTAGATTATAAGCAAAAAAAGGAAAGAAAACATTGATTCGTCTCCTGCTCTCGTCCTGGTGAATCAACAGATGGGCAGCATTAACGTCATTTGCTACCAGTTATTAATTAATATTCATAATATTCACTACCGATAATTTCTGACGTAAATAATTTCTGCTTGTGTGGCGGTGCTACTGGTTTTCGGCATGTATGTTGTCTTTCTACATGTGCCTCATCATGGTTCATGGTCGACGTAGCCACGAATACCGATGATGTACATTTCCTCGCACAGCAGTCTCTCCTTGCTCTTCGGCCTTGAATATGACGGAGTGGTCACGTGGCCCAAATGTCTGCGGGTGTCGAAGACATTCCTTTGCCGCATTCCCGTAAGTTGTTTGAGTAATGCGTACGCAAGGACGAAAATTTACAAAAGTCTAGGTGTACGGTACAGCGCACTATTATATTATTATAGTCTGTCGTCTGAACAATACTTAATGTCTATGTGTTGCTGTAATGTTTTTGTCGTTAAGTAAAATGGAATGGAGCCTCATAAGTGTATCCAAACAAATGCTGTATTTAAAGAAGTTTTTGTACCTTCTGATAAGTGGTGAAAGTCGTAACTGGTAGCAATAATAAATGTCTTCATACCAACAGACGGTGTGCAAAACTTTTTTCGACGCATTTGAAAGCAAGCGGAATGAACAACAGTTTCTTGACTGATGGTGCAGATTCAAGCCAAATACAGAGAAACCTACCGAGATTAGGGTTTAACTGCCCGTCCGCGTGAATGTCATTAAAGACGAAGCACGAACTCGTTTTTCGGGAGAATGGGAAAGGAAATCGTTCCAGACGTTTTCCAAGGATCCATTCCGGCGCGCGTCGTAAGCTACTTTTGTGATATCACAGGCGAACCCTCGGGAATATATATAAATCGCCGCCCTACCGAAAATGAGTCTAGTGCCCTGATCACTGCACCACATCGCTCTGCGCAGGCAACGGAGGAGAAATTATATGCGTGAGAATCAGAAGCAAGTGGTGCAACACTCCAGCATTGATAGTCGTGCTACGTATACGGCACAACTTACGCGATATATTGAAGGTGGAGTGAAAGCTGTGAGAACGGGTCCTGCTTGGATACCACAGTCGGGACCAGTCACCCTCTGTAATTAAAAAAAAATCGGAGTAAAGTTTCCATTGAATGAATCTGAGAGTTGTCTTGTGGCATTCGCGCAGAACTGAAGGTGACAAAATACGTAGAAACGGATAGAATGAAATGAAAAGAAGACAAATAAAAATGAAATTGGCCGAGCGCTCTCCCTCGGGGGTATCAAAGGTCCCAAATCCGAACCTCAGTCCGGCACACTGTTTTATCCTGCCAAGGAGTTTTCATTGCCCTTCGTCTCTACTGAGCATCAAATGCCCGCAACATCACCGGGCGACATTCATTCTCGAGGAGGGCAGTGCTCACAACGCAAAAGTGTTAGTGCTTTCGTGGTCATTTGTCGGAAAACTGCCTGTTGTTTTCTGCCTCGGGTTCTTCAGTCGACGTTGGTTTGACGATTTTCCTGGCGTTTCGTCAGTACGAATGCGCGCCAAGTACCTCCTCCATATTGTACGCTCCAGGCACATATAACATGTAGCCGCCAGTTCGATTCCTGTTCGCCGACGTCAATAGAGGGTGAAGCTTTCTCAGTGTCAGCCAATCGTGCTGACGAAACGTCAGGAAAATCAAATCAGCGTCCAAACAACCAGAGACGGAAACCAACAGCCAATTTGTCAGTGTTCACAGTGTTTTTGTTTATCAGCATAACTTGAACGTATTCATACTTTTTTTCCTTTACAGAAATTTTGTCGACTAGAAGATTTAGAGTACGAAATTTGGGTTGTTATGCTTGTCAAGATTCTGTTCCAGGATGAAAGAAAACAAAATTTCAAGTCTATATACGTCACAGCGTGGTATAGTTACGCAGGTAATCTGCAGCAAGTGTTTGATTTTCGCTGAGCGGCTACCCTTGTATTCTCTGCTGGCTCCGTATTCGCCGCTGGCAAGGAGCCATACGTCGACATCCAACACTCACTCAGCACTGCCACTAGTGTGTGCACAGCACTCGGCTGGTGTGCTGGCACTGGCAGCACGGTTGTATTCTACTGGAAGTGGCTGTACCTCCCACTTCACTCAAATGAAATCTCAGACGTCAGTCTAAGCAGACACCACTGCAAAAGTAAAGGATATGGAGTTCATTTCTCGTTTATATGTACAGAGTTTTACTTAATGCTCAAGGAACAAATTTTAAGATATGAGAGATGGAGAAGATCCAAAGAAGAGCGATACGTTTCGTCACGGGATCGTTTGGCCGGGGCGAGAGCGTTACTGACATGCTCAACAACCTGCATTGGCAGACGTTAGAAAGAGACGTTATGCATCACAGAGAGATTCACTAATTAAATTTCGAGGGAGCACTTTCCGGGAAAAGTTGGACAACATATTATTTTCCGCCCCACACGTCTTGCTTAATAACCACGAGAAGAAAATTCGAGAAATTAGAGCCACAACAGAGGCTTACCGACAATTATTCTGCACCGCTATTTGGGAGTGGAAGGATTGGAGGGATCAGTTAGTTTTACAGAAAGCACCCTCCGCCACACCGCCACACACCATTAGACAGCTTTCGGAGTATGATGTAGATGTAAGCTTTCCATAGATGTAGTTTGTAGGACAGCAACATTAGTTGGAAAACTACATAATAATTTTATTTTACCGGAGTGCATGACGAACAGTTTTTCCATTGTGTTGGATATCATGAAATCTAATAACATGTCGATAATAATGCTCGTAAGACGAAAAGTACTGCTCACAATCAGTTAGACCGTGACGCGGCGTCTCTTGGCGAGGCCACTTGCCGCCACTTCGCCCCTTAGGTGCCACCTAGTCGTCACCGACTTAAACAATGAATTACCATTCTCGGCATTTTCTTGAACATTAGAGACTAAAATTGCACATTTTACAACTTTTTCACATGATGGAGATGGTTTTAGGACAATGACAGTTAAATTCTATTAATTTAATAAACCGTTAGTGTACAAGTGTGTTAAATTCGATAGCATTATTACCATGAAGAAAAAAAGAGGTCTCGAATGAACGTGTTTGAACGCTACGAAAGGATTAAGCTACTAACAACCAATCAACGAAGTCCCTTTAAAATTACAATTAGCGTCATCTTCATAAATGTGATTTTTATGAAACGACTCTAAAATTTTTGAAAAACTCGTTTTAGCGTTTTCTTCCGTTCACGTTTCAATAAATGCGAGATTTGTCTCTCACAAAGCATTCTAATAGTTGTCCTTCATGTGAAATTCTCCGTACTACTATTTTTCTGATATTTGTTTGGTGTTAATTATTTCATACATCATGAATCGTTGACCGTTCATTATCATATTATGTATTTCCATTTTGATTTCATCTCTCTTTCGGGTCGATATTCTTGTGGACCATCTTTATGAGAAGTGCGCCTAAATTTTAACTGAGCCACTCGTTTCATAATCGCTGAAAAACGAAATACCGGATTCCTTATACACTCCTGGAAATTGAAATAAGAACACCGTGAATTCATTGTCCCAGGAAGGGGAAACTTTATTGACACATTCTTGGGGTCAGATACATTACATGATCACACTGATAGAACCACAGGCACATAGACACAGGCAACAAAGCATGCACAATGTCGGCACTATTACAGTGTATATCCACCTTTCGCAGCAATGCAGGCTGCTATTCTCCCATGGAGACGATCGTAGAGATGCTGGATGTAGTCCTGTGGAACGGCTTGCCATGCCATTTCCATCTGGCGCCTCGGTTGGACCAGCGTTCGTGCTGGACGTGCAGACCGCGTGAGACGACGCTTCATCCAGTCCCAAACATGATCAACTGGGGACAGATCCGGAGATGCTGCTGGCCAGGGTAGTTGACTTACACCTTCTAGAGCACGTTGGGTGGCACGGGATACATGCGGACGTGCATTGTCCTGTTGGAACAGCAAGTTCCCTTGCCGGTCTAGGAATGGTAGAACGATGGGTTCGATGTCGGTTTGGATGTACCGTGCACTATTCAGTGTCCCCTCGACGATCACCAGAGGTGTACGGCCAGTGTAGGAGATCGCTCCCCACACCATGATGCCGGGTGTTGGCCCTGTGTGCCTCGGTCGTATGCAGTCGTGATTGTGGCGCTCACCTGCACGGCGCCAAACACGCATACGACCATCATTGGCACCAAGGCAGAAGCGACTCTCATCGCTGAAGACGACACGTCTCCATTCGTCCCTCCATTCACGCCTGTATCGACACCACTGGAGGCGAGCTGCACGATGTTGGGGCGTGAGCGGAAGACGGCCTAACGGTGTGCGGGACCGTAGCCCAGCTTCATGGAGACGGTTGCGAATGGTCCTCGCCGATACCCCAGGAGCAACAGTGTCCCTAATTTGCTGGGAAGTGGCGGTGCGGTCCCCTACGGCACTGCGTAGGATCCTACGGTCTTGGCGTGCATCCGTGCGTCGCTGCGGTCCGGTCCCAGGTCGACGGGCACGTGCACCTTCCTCCGACCACTGGCGACAACATCGATGTACTGTGGAGACCTCACGCCCCACGTGTCGAGCAAATCGGCGGTACGTCCACCCGGCCTCCCGCATGCCCACTATACGCCCTCGCTCAAAGTCCGTCAACTGCACATACAGTTCACGTCCACGCTGTCGCGGCATGCTACCAGTGTTAAAGACTGAGATGGAGCTCCGTATGCCACGGCAAACTGGCTGACACTGACGGCGGCGGTGCACAAATGCTGCGCTGCTAGCGCCATTCGACGGCCAACACCGCGGTTCCTGGTGTGTCCGCTGTGCCGTGCGTGTGATCATTGCTTGTACAGCCCTCTCGCAGTGTCCGGGGCAAGTATGGTGGGTCTGACACACCGGTGTCAATGTGTTCTTTTTTCCATTTCCAGGAGTGTACATCCTCATCGGCTTAGTATGAACATACGTTGGAAACAAAAAAGTAAAAGAAAACAATTTTCTGTTTATCCATTTGTACGAAACAGACATAAAGCGACGATTTTTGAAATTTGTGTAAACAGAATTAAGGCACAAATCAACTATACAACTTACTTATAAGGTGCAATGTTATCATTCATGGCCATAAATGTCACAGTTATTAAAATATTCTAGGCTATTATTCTAAAGTAGAATGAATATTTTGGAGAAGCTCAACGTTTCGTACACATCTGCGGAGAACATCAAGGCAGGTTGGGCCGTTGGCTTTTGTTTCTTGCTGCCGTCCGCGTTTGTCGTCGCCCCACGGCGGAAGACTGATACACATCTTCCGCAGCACGAGAAGGCAAATACCATTTAGTTTAAAGTTATGGGCGTGTTTAACAATCTCTATAGCCTCTTTATATTGGTAATAGCAGCACCTGAGTCTTATGAAATCGATTCTGATGTTTACCTGGCAATAAACTCGTGTTCCACGACAGCTGATCGACCTGTTTCTCTCCTGCTACAGTTGCCCTTATGTCGTTTCATGTCTTACATCCCCATAGAAAAATTTATGAATTACTGTGCTGATAAATCTCTTATGTCATTTGATTTTCAAATAGCTGAGCAAAACTGAACTTACTCAGACTTTTCTCTCTTTACTTATTCTGATCATCACTAAACTGACACCCAATATTTTTAGCGCAAAGCAATCTGACTTTCAATAATCCCCACAAAAAATGTCCCTGACTAACAATAACCTATACCTTACATGAATCACTTACCTCACAAAAATCTTCGTTACTCAAACTACTGCAATACAGCGAGCGCCAATACTGCTAGCTAAATAAAAGATTCTAATTACTGAACGCACTAACTACTGATAGGCATAGTTAGCAAATTAAAGATTTCGATAGAGAACAAACAATGTATTTACTTTAATAGTGTTCAAAAGTCATTATCAGTTCATGACATCCAGTCTTACAAATTTCGTTTTTCTGACGTCCGCTCTCAAAAGTCTGCCATCTCTCTTCCCACATCCACCACTTCTGGCGGCTCACCTCCATATGCTCAACGCTACCCCCTGTTCACATCCAACTGCCCAAAACTACAATAACAAACATTCCAACAATGCAAATTAGCCACAGACTGCACGCAGCACAGTCAGTGATTTTCATACAGAGCGCTACGTGGCGTTACCAACATAAAAACCTAAACAGCCTACTTACACATGATACAGGTCATGATACAGGTTTAAAGTTTTCTGACGATGTAGGTATTGCGACAATGAATACCATAGTAAGCAACTGAGCTGAAGAAAAATGCCTATGTTCGAAAAGGCCAATCACAGAAACTCGACAGTCAGATACAGGTACGAAGAAGGTAGAGGCGAAGAAAGCATGAAGAACAGAAGAAATACTCCAAGGAAGTAAGTACAAAAATACTTAGAAAACGACAGAAATACAGCAATGTAAATCACGTAGGTAGCAAATAAACAGGAAATGCACGAAACCAAAGACGAAATGGCTGCAGGAAAGAGTGAAGAAATCGTAAAAGAGAACTCAAAACATCCTTAAGATTAAGAGCGCATGAGTAATTCCAATGTTAAATGTAGAACAGATAGACTAGACAGGTGAAAAAAGCACACGGAAAATATCTAATAGTGAGAGAAAGTTTCCTCTTACATGGCAATAGAAGAAATGGAATTCAATTTTGGAAGATATAGGGAATCCAGTCTGACAGAGCTGTGGAACAGCTGCGATAAAAGAACACAGAAGTCACAGATGACATTTCTTTGGAATTTATAAACTCACTGGCGATACCAAATGACGCTTCAACTCGGGTTTTAAAATCTGTGAGACTGGAGACATGTCATTAGACTTTCAATAATAACATTGCTAACTTCAGTGAAAGCGAGAAAGAACTACAAGGCATACTGAATGAAATAAATAGTTTAATGGACACAGAGTATGGACTGAGAGTTGACCGAACAAAGATCAAAGTAAATAGGAGTAGTATAAATGATATTAAGGATAAACTTAATATCAGAACTGAAGCACACGAAGTTGAAATTCTGCCACTAAGGAAGCAAAACACCACATGACAGGAGAAGCAAGGAACATATTATAACTAGCATAAACAAAAGAGCGCATTCTTCGCCAAAAGAAATTTACTAGTATAAAACATTCGCCGTGAGGAAGAAATTTCTGTGAATGTCCTTCTAGAACACGGCGTTATGTGGAAGTAAATTATTGACTGCGGAGAAATCAGAAAGAAAGAGGATCGAAGAGTTTCAGATGCTGTGCTGTTGGAGGACGTTGAAAACTAGGTAGATTGATAACAAATTAGGAAGTGCCCCGCAGAATCGACGAAGAAAGAAATTGTGGAAAATAATGAAAAGAAGAAGAGGCAGGATGGTAGAACATGTGTTAAGACATCAGAGACTATGTTTTTGTTCTGCTAGAAGGAGCCGTAGAGGATGATGAGTGCAGCTGAGCTAAATAGATTGGCACAGAAGAGGAAGTCGTGGCGTGTCGTATCAAATCAGTCAGAGGACTGATGAGAAAAAAAAAACTTCCAGTCCTTTGTCTAAAATTTTTTGTTGTGCATACATACAAGTCTTCAATAATACATGGCATTCTGCTTTTTCAGCGGCCTGCGAGCTTACCTGGCCTTCCTAAAGACGTTCGTAGTAACATTTCGGGTGGAACTGTGGTGAGACTGTATTCTACAGGAAAGAGACAGAGAAGCTGCGGCAGGCCATTCAGTGCTCCTTCTGGCACCGCGTCGCACTGTTCACCGCCACGTTTTTGAAAGTCATTCTGCGCTTGTTTCGAAAGTAAGATAGTTCGTGCATGGTTTCTTAAGCTAAACGATTGCTGCATTTCTTTTCGGAATCGTGCCTGCCGTGTGCTCACAATATATATACACTCTCAAATCTCGAAAAAATATTGGTGTACATACTTTACATATATTCTGTAACTGTGCTGTGATTTGTATGCATTAATTTATTTATTTAGTTGCGTAATAAAGCATGTTTCACCCAAGTTCTCTATGGAATATATCTGAAGCAACATGATATTCCTAGAATTTTGTGACGATGGAGAAACGTAATCAAGATTGCATCGTAAGTAGTAACATTTCCGAAATGTCAGGAGCATAATATCGTAGGTTTTGTTGTGACCAAAATCTTAGTTGTCGGATCGAAGCTATAGAGAATTACGTCTGTTTTGTTCGAGTATTACAAACTAAGTGATTTGAGTTTTTGACAGCTGCGAGAGGCATTACTACAGTAATTGTTTTAGTTCAAAATGGTTCAAATGGCTCTGAGCACTATGGGGCTTAACAGCTGTGGTCATCAGTCCCCTAGAACTCAGAACTACTTAAACCTAACTAACCTAAGGACATCACACACATCCATGCCCGAGGCAGGATTCGAACCTGCGACCGTAGCAGTCGCACGGTTCCGGACTGCGCCCCTAGAACAGCGAGACCACCGCGGCCGGCAATTGTTTTAGTTGCTCTGTAGAAATTTTGAAGAAGAATGCTTTCACATTAGAAAATATGGATTACAGAGAGAAAGGCCTGAAATTCCTTGTAACATCAATTTAAGGAGCCCTTTTTATGGAAAGAAAAAAGTACAAATTACTCTATGACACGATCTGGGTATGTTTTTATACATGGGTAGTCAATTTGCAGAATTCGGATCTATACAATGAGCAGATGATAAACTAATTCTCGAGAAACCTGGTTTACCTAGGAAGAGTCTTAAATTTTGATTTCGCAGATTTACGATCATCCAACAACTTTGCTATATTCGACTGGCTCGGTGGGAATTCACATATTTTATCCACGTAACACACTGTTTATTTCAAGTATATCAAATTAAGATGCGAACCACATGCTGCTTACAATTAATATAAAAGAAACATTTTTATAGAACGTTTCTCTCTTAACTCTGCTCATTGGAAGTTATGGATTACACCTATCTGTAACTGATTCTGAAAATTTTTTCTGCATTGGATGTGTCTTGTATGTAGTGAACGGTGTGTTAAATCACACAACGATTGTTCCTAAGTTGAAGTGCCAGACCGTGTCGTCTTCTTTTCACTGCCACGCAATAGATCGTCTGGGATTGAAGTATTTGTACGTACGTTACAGTCATTGCTGAAAGACGACGTACATCAAGAGAGTCTGCCTTAACCGGGTATAATTTCGCTTCTAGTTGTGACTGCCAAACATTAACAGTCAGACGTTATTTCGTAGTTTTTACCGGTCGTAAACATAACGGTGGGTTGTTCAGTTTACTTCGTTCTGGTCACCCTGTTGCCTCTCTATGTTTTTCTGTCTCTTCTGACTACGGTTAAATTTCATTTATTCGAGACCTTCGCCATGCGGTCAGTGACTTCTTTAACGAACGGCAAGAGAACTTTGTACTTCGCAGAAGGCTGCACGTCACTGTGATCGTTAACTTGTCAGTCTTAACGCTCTCTTTATTTCAGCTAACACCCATTAATTACAAATGCACAGGTAAGATACTCATTCGACCACGGTATAATAATAGTCCACAATATCTTAATAAGATTGACTTTACTTACAATATTTTGTAACACGTAGCAACAGACGGGATCAATGTTCCTTGATATGGACGCCATCCCTTTCCCAGGGAGAGAATTTTTTCCTGTGTCATCCAAGGCGTAACGTGCAGCACACCTCAACGAATCACCCTCAACGTCCAGCTGCACTCCTCGTAGAGGACTACTCCTTCACAAGGCTAGCTGACACCAGCGAAGACCTAGCGCCTTCTAGTAGCGAAGTCCCGGCAAAGCCGATGTCACCCGAGATTTGCAGCTGGCGTAAACAGGCGAGTCGAGCCAGCGTAAAATCCCGCCCCGGCTGAGCTGCGGGCGTGCGCTGAGCTCACCGGCAGGTGTCTGCAGGTGTCTGTCTGCTGCTGCTGCCACTGTCCCCGCACCTCACAGCGGGACAGTCGCCAACGCATTCACCAGATGGACTTGCTTCTGTGGTTTGTCACAGATGTAACAGTGTGGCCTCTAAAACAAGTGCGTCGTCTCAACTACGCGAATGTGTCCGCTTTGGTAGCTGAGAGGTCAATGCGGCAAATTTCCTCCTCTCGGGGACTGAGTGTTGTGTTGTCTTTATCTTCGTATCGTCATAAATAACACAGATATCGCCTACATGGTGTCACATGACAAATCTAAGCCTTTGTAACTTCGTACCAGGGAACGGCTTGACCCTACTGAATATTCTGAAACACACCATCGTATCCTGTTTCAACTGTTGAGATGGCTGTATGGGCACATCCCGAAAACCTAAAATAAAATTTGAGAAAAACTACGCGGCTGGGTTCTTGATTTCCTACGAGAAGTTTACGGGAAGTGATGCTGTGTAACTAAATTTAAATCTGGGGCTCCAAGCAGCCCTCTTAATTTGTTAGCAATTGACGCCTAGTAAAATTATGAGAAAGAACGAATTACAAAATTCTGTAGGTAGGAAACACGCGAAAAATGGTTGTTGACCTTGAAGAATAAAAGTATGAGGTCCTTCAAATGACTACTAAAAATATTACGTTAAATTTTGGTTACCGATAAATCACACAAAGGCTGCAGATCCAACTGATTACCTAGGAACAATTTAAAGTGGAACAACCAACACTTTGAAAATGTTGGGGAGAAGATTAACAAAACACTACGTTTCAGTGACAGAAAACGTAAATGGTGTAACAACTCTACTAAAAAGACTGCCTGTCCGTCCTCTTCTGGGGTAGTGCTGGGCTCCTCATGAGATGGCACCGACAGGGCGACGGGTTCAAAGAACGGCAGCCCGATTTGTATCATCGCGAAATAGGAGAAAGAGTATCACTGATATGATAAGCGAGTTAGGGAGGCAGTTATTACAACATAGGCGTTTCTCCTCGAAAAAGGAAGAAGGAAGGAAGATTAGGATTTAACATCACATCTATAACGAAGTCATTAGAGAAAGAGCGCAAGTTCGGATTACGGAAGGATGGGGAAGGAAATCAGCCGTGCCCTTTTCAAAGCAATCATCAGGGCATCTACCTGGAGCGATTTAGGGAAATCACGGGAAACCTGAACCTGATGGCCGGAGACGGGTTTGAACCGTCGTCCTGTCGAATGGCGACTCCAGTGTGTTAACCATTGCATCAACTTACCCGGTGTTTCTCCTTTCGGCGAGATCTTTACACTAAACATCCATCCCCAGTTTTCTTCCTCCAAATTCTAAAATATTTTGTTGATTCCCTCGTACCTAATAAGGAATGACCATCGTACTAAAATGAGTGAAATCTGATCTCACTTGGCAAGGTTTAAGTGTATTTTTCCCACGTATTATTCGTGAGTTGAACGGTTGAGAAATAGCCTGAAAGTGTTTTTGTGAACCCTCTGCCAAACACTTGAAACAAAGAGTAATTATGTGCAAAGGTGCATATTGATGTAAAGTCTACAACACAGTTTAGGGGTGGCGGGGTTGGAAGACAAGCATGAAAGGCATGCTCTTGTTGTAAGTAGGCTGTTTAGCTTTTTTTATTGGTAACGCCGCCGCCACGTAGCGCTCTGTATGAAAATCACTGGCTGTGCCGTGTGCAGTCTGTGTTTAGTTTGCATTGTTGTCTGCCATTGTAGTGTTGGGCAGCGGCAGCTGGATGCTAACAGCGCGTAGCGTTGCGCAGTTGGAGGTGAGCCGCCAGCAGTGGTGGACGTGGGGAGAAAGATGGCGGAGTTTTGAAATTTGTAAGACTGGATGTCATGAACTGCTATATATATTTTGACTATTAAGGTAAATACACTGTCTGTTCTGTATTAAATTCTTTCATTTGCTAACTATGCCTATCAGTAGTTAGTGCCTTCAGTAGTTTGAATCTTTTATTTAGCTGGCAGTAGTGGCGCTCGCTGTACAGCAGTAGCTTGAGTAACGAAGATTTTTGTGAGGTAAGTGATTTTTGAAACGTATAGGTTAATGTTAGTCAGGGCCAATCTTTCGTAAGGGTTTTTGAAAGTCAGATTGCGTTGCGCTAAAAATATTGTGTGTCAGTTTAACCACAGTCTTGTATAATTTTTCTATAGAGAATGAACCAGCTGTAAGAATGCGATCGGTCATTCACGATTGTTACAGTGAAGGAGAATTTTATTATGCCTTCCTCTCAGCATATTGGTCTCAAGCCACACAAGACCGAGTAAAACATGGCATCATAATGATGAAACATTTCGAATAATCTGATTTTTCCAGTCTTATGAAATATTTTGAAGACATGTTGCACAAGAATCAGTACCTGTCAAACCCATACAGCCCTTCAGAACTAATCCGCATATGCTTAGTCAAATTACCTTAACATTTACGACATATTATTTTGGCAGGACGTTGCAAAGACGACATTGAAGGTTTTCAGGGACTCTTACAAGAATTAGAAATTGACACTGACAATCGCGCAACGCGAAAACAGGAACACAATAATTACAGGTCACATTCGTCGCAATTCCGGGATGAAAGAAATTTAACTGGACACGACAAGGCTATTCTCACAACACAAATCGTGACCAAAACAGACACCACCCATATGATAACAGTTGGCAGAGTAAAAATAGTTACAGAGAAAGATCGCATTTCCGTAGTAATGAATATGACAGAGACAATCATAGAAACAGACAATATGGCAACCAGGACTATTATCATCACGGGAGGCTCAACAACTTCAGACGCAACGGTGCACAGTGCAGTGATAATTCCGGGAGAAATTCTCCACCACATGACCGACAAACAAGGAACTATAATCAAATAGTGTACTTAACATATTAAAGATGAATAGGTAAATTGTTTTGTAATGGTTAGTAACAGTGTAATGCAACTGTAAATTCTGTTTTCAAAATTTTTTCGAATTTAGAAATTACTGTAAAATTATAAGTTTTAATACATCTACAGTAAGTAATGTTTCTTTTCCTAATAATCTATCAAAATAATTACTGCCAGAGTTTATGTCTACATCCACATAAACGATTGCCCATGAGCAATTCTGAATATATTTAATTTAAAAAAAAAACACGTGTCTCCGCTTAATCAAAACTTTTGAAAATTTAGCACCGTGAGTCAGCTTGTTGCACTGAGAGGGATGTATGGGCCAGATATCAAGGCACTATATCGGAAATGTCCTGAGAAAAAGGAACAGTACACAAGAAACAAAATTACTTCCTCGTTCTTTCACAAAACAATAAGTGTATTGTCCTGAAGGTGTCTCAGATTATACAGTAAGTCACATATATTGCCTGTATCAAGATACATTTGGTAAGCCGGACGTTGATACTCATGTTCAGCTAATTCTTTTGGTCGGTGTAGTACCGTAATGTTGCAGATTGAGCGTACCGTTCGTTACGACGCGTAAGAGACTGCCTTCCGTGTGAGTAATATTTTCGACACGACTGCAAATTCGAAAAATGAAGATTACCCATTTGCCGAGTACGCCTGTAATGTTGCTTCAAAGTGATCAATTTACAGAATAGCGTGATACAAAAACGTTCGTCTTCAGCTAGTGGTCTAGTGCTAACGTTGCTGCCTCTGGATCACGGCGGGCTCGATTCCCGGCCAGGTCAGGGATTTTCTGCGCTCGGGGACTGGGTGTTTGTGTAGTCCTCATTATGTCATCATCGTTCTGGATGTGACGAGACTGGAAATGGGAATATTTGAAATTTACACGCGTGCAGATGCCCCACACAGCAACATGACCATAATCATCACGAAAACATACATGCAGTGGCTAGTTTCGCAACTTATTCGTCTTGACCGAAAGAGACCACGGAGCAGATGCAACACTCGGTGCTGGGCTGCCAGCGTTTCGCCTCGAGCTGTGCGCCAGTGATGCGCAACAGCGGGCGCGTAATTCCTGCTTTACGTCCGCCTCGCTGTGAGCAAAGATTAATTGCGTTCCGCGACGACATTTGCGCGGCGTCGTGCGGGCGCGCTAAGCAGACTAATGAATCCAGGGCGCTGCGCTGCACGCCTAACACAGACCGATAGTCCGCCGCCTGCAGGCGGGGCCGCACACACACGGACAGACGTACGTCCGCGGACAGCCATCACTTAGTTACGCGCTAATACTCAGTTCCGGCGTAACTCACTCCTGTGGTCGCCGCGCAGCGTATCCAGGTCACGGCCGCAGGCGACGATTTGCAACATGTCTCTACGTTACGGCCTGAATACTCCCCTTTGCTTCGGCCCATGTCCAGTTATGGAAATGGGCTGTCAGTGATGAGCGACCGCCTAACGATGACTTGCTAAAATTTTATTCGAATCCAGATGGTGGAAGTCCTTGCTGCTGACACACTCTTCAGTTACCTTATGACAGGAATTTCCTGTAGGCGGTATGTGTTCCTCGAATGAATTTTGAATCTGCAGCGAATGATTTGAAACTTCTTGGCAGATTAACCCTAGCAACATCAACGCGTTTTCATAACGCGCATATCAGTGGGGAGGGGGTGTACTTTATGCCCAACTGAAAGAAATAAGAAAAACAAAATTCTGTAATTTTTGTTGCCTTTATTAACAACATACTTTTTAAAGACATGCTGATGTGAAGGTAGGGTGCCGTGCGGGATTAGCCGAGCGGTCTCAGTCACTGCAGTCATGGACTGTGCGGCTGATCCCGGCGGAGGTTCGAGTCCTCCCTCGGGCATGGGTGTGCGTGTTTCTCCTTAGGATAATTTAGGTTCAGTAGTGTGTAAGCTTAGGGACTGATGACCTTAGCAGTTAAGTCCCATAAGATTTCAAGCACATTTTTTATCTCTTAGCACATTCTTAGTAAGATAATCGCACTTTCAATAACCTGAGGTACCAGGGGGGGGGGGGGGGCATTGTATGCCCACATAAAAAACTCTTCATAATATGAAAATTTCATCGATTGCTGTTGACGTCACTCATACCATAAAGACCTATTGACTAGTAAGTAACACCCCGAATCTCAAAATATTGCATACGACAGTCACTGCGGAAACTGAGACTTGGATTTTTGTGTTAGGTTTAATTGAAAAATTTAAGACATTTATGGAATCTAGAGGAATAATTTATTAAAATTCAATAATTATTTTTCAACATTTTAAAATATAAAGTAACTTTGTAGATTACAATATTTTCAGAAAGTGTCCATAACATACTCAAACCGCCGCTCCCAAGGGTACTGCGAGAGTTAAAACTGTGTGCCTGACTGGCATTCGAACTTGAGACCTTTGCCTTTTGAGGGCAACTCCTCTTGGGACACACGACTTGTCCTCCTGTTTATCAATACTGTGTATTGTAGTTCGGAGGAGGGATTGCGAGGAGGTCAACATTCGCCGGCATGAATGTGAAAAATCGCAAAATCACTCTTCGTCGAACGACACCACCACGAGGAATTTCACCGGTTAATAAAGAAAGTACTTTGACATAATTCGGGAACCACCGCCGTTGTGCTTAATACTTTAATAAAAAGAAATTCAGGTATCAATAAATTATTTATTTTTAATTCCGGTAACCGGGTTTAGACTGTACGACTGTGCTGAGACCCGATTATGGGGAGTTGAGGACAGGCACCAGTCGGAACCAGACAGCGTCTCCTTGGACCGATTCCTTAAGTCATCTGGAGTCTTTGGTCTGAACATGGTTGTATGGACCGAAACCAGTTGGCAGAATTAAAAATATATGACTTACTGAGATCTAGACCGCTGTCCTGTTTAAAAAGGAATAGTTACTTAACTTGTCTGCTACCAACGTAGTGTTTCTGCAAATATCTGAGAATAACTGAGACCCTATTCCTCCATCAAAATCTCACAAATAAGTCTGGGAACATAATTACCCTGCTGCAACATAGTAGACTTCAGAAGAAGAGAAGAAATCAAGCTGTTATGTTGTGATGTCTCAGGTTTTCTCGACATGACCAAAGGATGGTTTACTTCCGGTTGTCCAGGCGAGTTGTTCCACTTTATGCACAGTATGTCGAGGAACCACCCATCCGTCTTCTTCAGGTGCCGTGAGTTGTGCTGCTACGCGTAATCAATCTTGAAGGTATGTTTAAACGAAAGTGCAATAAATTCCGTGGACGTACTGAATACATTTCGTGTTTTTCAGTCATAAATTTCGGCGCTCTAGACCTACACAGTAAGGTCGGCCGTGACCATCACACATTCTTGTAACATAATCCATTTTCGCAAAGGAAAAATAATTGTCTACATACGAATATTGCCTCTAAGATACTATCCGTAATCATTTGGGTCAAAAGTTTGTTAAAAGTGTATTAAAAGTCCTTGAGAATTATGCGAAAACATCTTACGCAGTACAGAGACTTCAGGTTACAAGATTAAGGTGGGAGAGAACTAGCTACAGATTAACGTGTAATTTATTTTTACGGCGGTGGAGCTGGGGGGGGGGGGGGGAGGTTTCATTCTTAAGGAGAACACTGCAACAACAAAGTAACAGTTGTTCTAGTCACCGTCCCTAAGCTTACTCTAATGTAGCTTACCAGCTATCCTTTTCTGTTCAGCATAGATGCTACATGGCCTACGATCTACATTGCACACTATTATCACCTAGGCCTTTCCTGCCACACTTCGTTAGACTACAGTTTTCCGCAAGTATTCGTAACAATTGCTCAACCCCTCTTTCTATCTATCTGACTCTCTCTCTCTCATTCGCTCGCTCACTCACTCACTCACTCTCTCTCTCCCACACACACATACACACCCACTCTCACTCACTTTATTACTTTTTGTTCTAGCTGACGCATCGCTGGACGTCTTCATTCCCCAATAAGTCAGTCCTTATTGTCTTAACAGTATCCTGGAGCACCACTTTTCAGAGGTTTCTGATTGTTTCATTTATGCCTTCATCAGTGTCCACAGCAAAGGTGAAAGACAAAGATAGATGCAGAAAGACATTTCCCTTGTAAGGGGGGGGGGGCAAAAAGCTTTCCTTTCGAAGGTCATAGTAATTCAATTTAAGAAATACAGCAACTAACCAATTCTACATAGCATCTGAAATGTCTACACGCCTTTCCGACTTTCACCCATCTTGAATTGGAGTAACAGAATTATATCTTCGCAGATACATCATTTTTGTCGACTTCATTTTGAATTTTATAGCTGTTTTTTATTCTGTAGCATATAGAACTCAATTTTTACCTAACTGGTACAGTAGAGCATTGCTGCACCAGTAGAGCTATAAGTGCATGTGCTATTTGAATATAAATGTGAAAAGGGAACGTGGTAGTACAGGATAAAAAACGGCAGCGTTCAAAACGCACTGATTAAAACGTTGTTTATGAAGATATTACGACAGTTGAAGATGGATAAAAGACCGATGGATAAAAGACAGGAGGCGACAGAGGTTAGACAGGTGTTTTCATTACGTATATTGAAATAAAATGTTAAAATTAGGGGGGGACACAATAATTAAACACTGGCTGTTTAGAACATCGCATACCATCATTTTACCGGTACTCATTCGCTAGTCAAAGTGTGCAGTTGGAGGTTACAGACATGGTTCCACTTCGGCTGTTATTGCTTGAGTTGCAAATGTTTTGATATACTACACTTCACACGATTGGCCAGATTCGTCGTTACAAGCCATCCACAAGTGATAAAAAGAAATTACAAATGTATATATTTTCTTGCCATATATTTAACTTCTTGACACTTTTTTAAAAAGTAAGATGGACCGTGATTTTGTCGTACAGGTATCAAAAAGCTGACAGTATCATAGCTCCAAACATCCAACATGGCAAGTGGACACTGCGATCTTATGCAATAATATTTCCTTTCAGCAGCAAGGCTGCTGTAACGGTGTGTGATCACCCTTACATGTCGTCCCTATAACACTCAACTTCAAAGTCTATGCTTCTAACGTCCGTGGTTATTGAAATATATGAAGTTAGTAATCAATAACACTAGGCAACACACGACAGTTCGTTTCATGCTACTTTATTCAGCGGAATTCGGCAATACCTATCAGCAGTATATTACACAGAGGGGCACGTGAGTACTTAGCCCACCAAAAGATTAAATTGCTTTTTGTTTTCTGCCAAGTAATTTTGCAGATTTCAGCGCTGTAAACTAAGACTATCACCAACGCACTCGTAAGTTCATAGTTGAGAATATTCATTACAGATCGCTGAGTTTCGGTGCCACTACATGAAAATTCTCTTGTCCAACGCGATATTCCACACGAATAATTCAAGTTCCGTGTCAGTGGACGTAGATTTTTATTAGGTCTGAAACTTGCTCGGCCACACCGAACTGAACAAAGTCCAACACTGCGGCAGTCCAGGTAACTTCTATTAAACTTTCAGACTCGGATAACACGCGAATCGCTCTGAGGTGGTTAGCACACTATCCCTCACTCCGCCTCCAGTCTCTCCCTGTATACCCACACCACACTCTGCTCCCAAAACCGATATTTTTACTTCCCAAATACAGAGAAATGAACATAAAAACAGTGTCTTACAACCTACATTAAAAGTGTTCGTAGCACGTTGTGCTACTTTCAAAGTGGCATCGACCGATACCATGTGGGCATGTGTTTAAATTTAATGTTTGGCTTCAGAAATCATTTATTAAATTTCTTTTATCGTAAGTTACCAGGCTAAGATTAATTTAAAATGAGTCATTAAAAGTAACATGAGCCCATTCATTTCCGAAGGATTTTCCTTGCTCTTTCCATTTGTGATGACCTCATGTAGCGTAGTTGACAAGTTCTTCCTGAATATGCAAATAAATTATAGCTGAGACATACACTCTAATCATTTATGGAAAAAATACATCACCTCGTTTATTGATATACGATGTTTCATACCAGGTGTTTCAAAAAGAAAGAATGTATCCCAGTTGTTTATCACAGACTAATTACGAAAGATAGAAATCTTTGCGCTTGGGATAGAGTAATGTTCAAAGTTTTGTCACAGCTGATGCTGTTTATTTGTAGCAGCTACACCAATAGAAAAATCATCTTGTGTCTTGGAATTTGCCCCACGTTAATCCATTGTTGAAGTCGTCGATTCAGCAAGAAGCCGCCTCTGCACAAGCAGATTTATAATTGGTGTACAAAATTCTTGGAAGTTGGTTCGATATGCAAGGGGAAGAGCACTGGTCGGCCCCGCGCGTCTGATGAAAATGTCGAATGTCCAAATCCGCTGACAAGACGTCGGAAGTTCACAAGCTGGGCGGACTAGGAACTTCAGATCCTCAAACAGCGGTGTGGCGTGATCTGAAATGACGCCTGGGTATAAAGCATTACAAGTTGCAGTTACTGTAGCAACTGCGTCCCAGCGACCGTAACAGAAGGTATGATTTTTTGAATTTAGTTCTCCAGCATATTTCAAAGGGTACCATTTCCAAACGACTCATCTTTTCGGACAAAGTGACGTTTCATCTATCGGGTAAAGTAAACCGCCGTTATGTAAGGGGGTCACAAAATCCTGGCGTCGTCGTTGAAAGTGAAAGACCACCGAAACAATGTTTTTGTGCCGTTTCTGCATATAGTTTATGGAACTTTCTTTTTTGCAGACGAAACTGAGACAGGAATGTCGTTCCTGGACTTGCTGCAAACTTTGTTGTTTGCTGAACTTCCCGTAGATTCTAATGATTTAGATTTTATGCATGATGGCGCCCTGCCTCACTCTGACCATGAGGTATCTTAGCAACACCATCTCCAATGTTGGATTGAAAGAGGTGGGCATCAAGATCTTATTCATTGCTGTTGGCCTCCCAGGTCACCAGATCTCACACCTTGCGACTTTTTTCTGTGGGGGTACATAAAAGGCGAAGTCTTTGTTCCACCTATGGCAAATCCTCTTCAAC
Source organism: Schistocerca gregaria (assembly GCF_023897955.1). Classification (NCBI taxonomy): domain Eukaryota; kingdom Metazoa; phylum Arthropoda; class Insecta; order Orthoptera; family Acrididae; genus Schistocerca; species Schistocerca gregaria. Next base: position 440,955,175 of record NC_064920.1, read on the forward strand.
AGCTGAGAAAACGAATGGTTGAAGCTGTCGATTCAATAAACAAGGACCTGTCAATTCGTGTGTGGAATGAAATGGACACAGTTACGACGTTTCTCGAACACCGCGTCGTACTCACGTTGAGTGTATGATGTAGTGCCAGTGCGAACAAATAACTTTGAATCTTTTTCGAAATCTGTTCTTTCCTTTTGAATTACCCTGTATTACTATCCTCCAAGGTATTCCATTAATTTCCTCTAGTTATTTGTTGCTAGTTTACTCTGAAATCAGTTATTTAACTAGAATTACTATTGTCTCAAATGAACGCTTGTATGTCGAATATTTATCAAAGTTTTCCTACATCATTTGCTGCTGTCCGTCACTGAATGGCACTCTGATTACAACTGTGAAATTTCTTTGTATTAAACTCAGTAACTTTTCGAAGTAAATGTTAAAATGCGGTCTATACTTTTGAAAAGACTCGATCGTCTATTATCCAACAGAAGGCACCTCTTGTTTAAACAATTCTTATAATTTTTCTGAGTGTAACGGTATTTTGGCTACGGTGAAGGTATCGATCGTGGCGTTACATTGACAGGGAACGGAAATAGCGGCATTCTCTGGCAGAACCATGCACCAACCATCGCGCACAGTCATCTGGGAATTCCGCAGTTTGCCCTGTCCTGACGTACGCTTTTGTCAGTTCTGGCTCGCTTGAAAACTGACGGTTGCTGTCTCCTTGTCGAGATAGCCAGCCATGCCCATCTACGCTCAGGATTCACTGAGCCATTATGAAAGACAAGTCCAGGTATTTAAAAAAAGTTAACAACTAAACCAAAAAATCTGAATTACATGTAGTAACGGATACCTCTGTTTATCCAGATAGCCCCTGTGGAAACGTTTCTATCGGTATCACTTAACCTTGCAAGCACAACGGAAAACAGACTCATTTGTATCAGGAATGAAGAATTATTCAGTACTGCCAGGAGAATATAATGGAATTAAGGGAAGGGGGAGGATTCAGTGATTATGAAACTCTGAGATTAATGGAATTCAACTTGTAGAAGATCTTCTGTACAGTACACATGGTTTATAAAGTTCGTATACTTTCAAACAACTGTGAACCTTACTCCAATGCTACACACTTGACCTCTGAACATTCGGAAGAGAGCTTTTCTCCAAGCATTCGGCAAAAGTTGATCTGTGGCTTGTACTGGTGACGAAGCTACGTTTGTCGTCAGTTTGCTATGCAAATACTCATCCAGTAGTAAACGAAAATTAGATAATACAAAACAATACCCGCGGTGTAGTTAATCAGGGGTTCAGTCACTACGTGGACTGTTGTAGAACGTGAGCTTATATAACCACATGCTTGCAGAAGTAACAAGGAAGGTTTTGAAAGAAATGAGCCCATCGACACCAGATTTGTTAATAACTCGGTTTTTACAGAATGCTAAAAAATACATGGAATATTTTCAGGCAAAGACAACATCGAAATTAAAACTTAGTACTAAAGAGATTAATTATTTTACAGTACACGCAAAATTAAAATTATGACATTAAGGAATCGAACTGACTTGCTACTGAATGAGAGGGCGTTTTATAATTAAACATGAGCACAGATGGCAATAGCACATATGGATATTCTGATCCTCACGAACACACTACTCAAACATACACAAATACACGAAGTTTTGTTTTCGGATCGGAAAGCCAAGTAAATGGCAAGAGATTTTCTTTGGATAACTATGACGTGATGTGAAACAGCAACCTGTCACTGCATGAGCGAGCAGAATCAAGACCAGAACACGAACTAGACGCAACGGCAACTCAGGCACCCCAGACTGGGAACTGAGGCGACGACATGCGAGTGCAGCAAACGAATTCTCGCGGCAACATCTGTGATTGGGCACCGCAAACCGAAGAGATTCCCTCGAGACATGCCACGCATCCGCCTGGGCCAAAGAGCTCCGCTAGGTCATAAGCCATCGATCCTAACATGTGTGCCTGTTTTGACCAGGATAGCGAGTAGAGATCAGAAATGTCTGCATAGTCGCTGTGACGTAATCTCCGAACTGGCCGTGTCCTTTTGCCCAGAGACTCAACTCGACAGTCTCCGACGCTGCCTATTTCATTGAAAATTCGTTACTTCTGTCTCTTGTTAAGTACAAGTGGATCATACCAACACTGAAAGTAGAACTACTACACGACTTCAAAAGTATAACTAACGACTCTCAGCATTGCCACTACACATACAACTGTTGAGCATGACAGCTATTATTTACCAACATATTGATCGATAGGTTAGCAGAGAATATTGTTCTGGTTTCATATATATACTGTAGGAAAAAAGGTAGAACACCTGGAAAGGCGACTTTGATTTTGATCCGATGACCGTATATGGTACTTAGAGAGTAGTAGATATACTGGTAATGGAGTCAACGTCGTCCACCAAAAGATTGCTTAATGGCATAACTACCAGAGCGCCATCTGCGTCTGCCCTTTAACAGGGAATGCTCACAGCCGGAAGACGCCCTCGCCAAAAAAGCGAGTTTGAAAGGGGTAAAACTGTGGTCTTCCGAGTGACGGAATGGCCTTTCCGCAGAATTGCCACACAAGTTGGACGCCCTGCGTCAACTGCGCAGCGATGTTGGTATCAGTGGTCACGCGAACATCCTCGCACCCATAGACGACGTCCTGGATTTCAAAGCAGCATAGGCCTATTGTAAGGCCAGAAGTGACAGATAGTACAGCTACTACAGCACAGATAGAAGGCTTTGTGAAACCAGACGTTTCAATTGTTAGTAGTGGGACTACGGACTCGCACAACTATAGTCCGTATTCCACTCCTGCCACAGCTTCGATGAAGACGTCTCGGCTCCTGCCGTTAGAAGATCACTTGGAAGATGGAATGGTGCCCAGTGATCTTCAACGATGAAAGTAGATTTTGCCTGCACTCAAGTAATGGTCGTCAGTGCGCACGAGGCAGAGCTGGTGAGTGCTGTTTCGTAGAGGCCATTCATCCAAGACACGCTGGCTTCTTTGACGGCTTTATGATCTGGGATAAGCTACAACTGTAGTTCACCTCTGGGGTTTCTGGAAGGGACGATAACCAGTACTCGGAACGTGCAGATTGTTATTAGATCCACTCCTGCAACAAGAAGGTCACGTGTTGTTCTCACAGGATAATGCTCGCCCACACACTGCCCTTGAAACTCAACACAACTGCAAGAAGTGCAGCAAATTTCCTGGCCAGCACGATCTCTGGACTTGTCTAAAATCGAGAACATGGGGTGTATGATGGAACGAGAAGTGACTCATGTGATCCGAGAAGCAGCAATTCTTACAGAACTATGTGAACAGGTTGAGCAGGCATGGAATAACGTATCCCAGGACAGTATTCTTACCTGCACTATAGGCGAGAGTCAGCGCCTGCATTGCCGCCTGTGGAGGCTATACTACTAATATGGGTGTTTCAGGATGGGTCGATACCTGGTACCTCAGAATCACCTGTGCTATTGATATGTAAATGTAATGGTTCAAATGGCTCTGAGCATTATGGGACTTAACATCTGAGGTCATCAGTCCCCTAAGGACATCACACACATTCACGCCCGAGGCAGGATTCGAACCTGCGACTGAAGCGCCTAGAACCGCTCGGCCACCGTGGCCGGCTGTAAAAGTGGCCGGCTGTAAATACAATCATTTCATGTACTCGATACGCACTGTTGCAACAATAAATCTTGAGTGAACTGGAAACCTCTAAAAGAGTATTGAACCGTGATTTATTTTCAAAAAATATTCGTAAGAATTTATTTTATTTACTAGCGATTCATCAAGAACATTAACACATTTAATCACACTATGTGAGAGTGAAAGTAGTTGCCAGGTAGTAACTGATGAAATCATAAACAATTCCTTTTTAACAAATGGTAATTTATTCACTTTAATGGTGCCTAAAGCATTTTTTAAAAGAAACAGATTTAAAATTATAACTAGAAAGCACCCTTTGAATCTCAAGTTACAATTTACTCAGAGGCAGAAAGAAACAAATATTTTTACTGTATGAGCTTTCGGGCTGAGAACCTTGCCGCACCCTTTTGACACGGGCGTAGTTGCGACCGCTCACAACAACATATGACAGACTACCTTGGTGCAAATCTGCAACACACCAGATTATTTAAACTAAAAGTTTTAACAATTCACACAACCACACAAACTATGCACCCCGTAGGATGGATGGAAATGGTGCAAAACACTAAAATTAAAAATTAACTTTCCCGCCGAAGATGAAACTTCATTTCAACTTCTAAGAAAAGTCTTACGGTGGTAGGATGGCAACTTTATATACTAACATGACCATTTAAATAAAAACCCATGAAATGCAATCTTATATATAATTATACAAGGTTGGCCAAACAATATAACATGATCTACAGTACGCAGATAGGCAAGATCAAAACATATTTCAGGAATTAAGCCGTTACACTCCAAGCAATAAATTCGTTAACACACCGAAACCGACAAACATGACAGAGGCAGCTCCGAACGACAGCAGACACTAACTGCCTAACAAATGCGGACGACAGACAGACGACCAAGCTGGGGGACGAGAGACTGACCAAGAAAACAAGTAAAAACTTCTAATAAACTGCGATTTCTCGAGAAGACCTTTCGCAGCACCCCCCCCCCCCTCCCCCCCCCCAAAAAAAAAAAAAATCGCTCTCACGAACCGTCCGCTGGCAGCCGCTTCAACGGACGCGGGAAGGCGCACCTATCTCTGGTCTTTCCTGGTCCGCACTAACCGACCGGCTGCCCGCTGCTCCCTCCGCGACTGCTGCTCCGTCGCGACTTCCCTGCTGGTGCGTCTCCCACTCACTTCCAGACACACGACGGTGGAAATACTGGTTCGCATCCAACTACGCACAGGAAACACACCCACTGGCAAAACGATATCCCTGCACCAGGGAAGGACCGAGCCAAGCTCCACAAGATGGTAACTGAAGGGACCCAGAAGCGCTCGGAGAACCAGTTACAGCTCGCACCGGCCAGACTGATGTCGTGGGTTGACTCTTGTTGCTCTCGTGTCGACCGCGAAGCCACTACCCATCGCTATACGGCGCGGCCCTATGGACTCACGTGGCGACCTCAGATGCGCCGACGTTCAAGACGGACAAGTCATCTTGTGTCTCAGTGCACGACCGACCAGCCGATCGATTCAATCGCCAATGACGATTGCCTGAACAAACTCGAGCAGACTGGCGGCCTAACACGCGGACTCTGATGCAGGAACTAAGACCCGACCGGGCGACCACTCGCTGAGTTCTTTTGCTGGCACAGTGGAAAGACTCATTTTGCCGGCTTTAAAGGTGGATCCGAACGACAGACATACTAGCACTCCGAACGACAGACAGACACTAACTGCCTAACAAATGCGGTTGAGAGCCAGACCAGCAAGCTGGGGACGAGAGACTGACCCAGACTGACAGACTGATCCAAACTGACTCCAGACTCATCCTAGGCGAGCTCATAGCGCCCCTTAAGTGCCCTTGAACAGGCAACCTTTCCCCTTTCCCACCAGAGGGAGACACCAAAGCTGCGATTGCCACAGCAGCGCCACCGTCAGTAACGGAGGGCGATTGCTTCACACTACGCGCTACGGTGAGCTCTCCAAAACAGCAATTTTTACCCCGGCTCAAGTATGCTAATTTTTTTTCCGGCTATGTGTACAGGGTGTTTCAAAAATACTTTTACAAAGTTTGTGGACAGGTACTTTGTAGCAAACCAAAGAAGATTCCATCCTAATATACGTCCGAAAATCCTCCATTTGCTAGTTCTTAATGTAAGTTTACGCTTTACGTGGTTGGGGCTCATCAACACACAAAATCATCAAAACGCTCGAAATGTTGTCCTCTTTCTTTTCGGTAAGCATGATTGTTGGATGACTGTGTCCTCTAGTAGTGCTGTGAGGTGTCTGATTGTCATCCGTCGTTCACGTCGAGTGCGAGTGTCCGCACGTTCCAACATTGCAAGAGCCACAGCTGTGTGCGGCAGGCCGCCACACTGGAGATCGGAAAGGTTTGTGCCACCTTGTTGCGATAATGACAGAGGTGTCGCCCAACGGCTCACTTGCAGGTCTCTGGAGACATTCTTCAAGAGCCTATGAATATCTGCGGTGCTCTAGTTTTCCGAGAAAACAAACTCACTGCTTGGAAAGCACCTCCTTTAGAGTCGCCATTTTGAAGGCTACATATTGCGCCGCCACCTATCACAGCTTCATGAAAGTATAGGGGCTGAAGCGAGAATATTTCACGATGTCTCACAAGGAAATTACTCTTTGTTCAATTGAAATTGGCCGAAAAAAAATCTTGTTTTAAGAACGCACCTCGTAGAGTCTGTCGCGCCTATCTTCCTAAAACACTTTTCTTTCTTTCATTTTTTTTAACCTGTTCGCACGTAAGTTGTGGTAGGGAAGAACATAAAAGTGTCAGTCAGGTCGGAGACCAGATTGCTGCCCGTGGCCAGTTTGTTTGAGTGTGTGTGTGTGTGTGTGTGTGTGTGTGTGTGTGTGTGGTCGCGACCTGACCGCAGGCGTCGCGTTTTCAGGTCAGTTTTATTTCTGACCGGCTCATGAATACGGAATGCGACGTGGCGCCTCGTCCCCGGCCACGCCAGGCTGCAGCCCGGAGTCCACTCTGCGCGCGTCATTTAGCGCGTTAGCCGGCCGCACCGTAATTTCGTTTAGCGCGTGTTTATTCCCGGGGCGCACGCAGCTGCTCTCCTATTTACATCACGTCCGCTCCCCATAAGCGCTTATCTCACGCGCGCACGCAATCGGATTTTAATGTCCGCCGATGCGTCGATCGCGAACGCGACATAATAGCGCCTGCCCATTCCCAGCGCACACACTCTGTACTCCTGCACGGCACTTTTAAAACGCGGCATGCGATCTTTGCATTGATCTTTTTATTACCAGTCAGTGAAAAGACCGCCGGCAGGAGACGCCGCTTCGTCAGTTGTTTATTTATTTATTTTTATTTTAACAGAGATTCGTGGTAGAAATGCGCCATTTGAGAGTACCACCAGTGCGCTATTTGACGGCGGACAGGAACGCGGAAATTTACTGCAGGGTTTTTTTTCTGTTTAAAAAAGCGTAACATCGTAGAGAGCGAGCGATGCTGCCACGTGTGGCCGAGAGGGCACCGGCCAGTTTTGTTTGGATAAATATGCGGTGCCCGGCTGCGAGTGGCCCACGTCCCATTTATTTCCTGTTTGTTTGCACTTCTGTACATCTGCGTATGTATGTATGTATATATATACATGTGTGTATGTGTGTGTGTGTGTGTGTGTGTGTATTTGTAACGGTGCGAACTGCAGTGTGCTCTGAGAGACCCGGCTGGTAACGTCATTGCTAAAAGCTCGCGCATATAATGCGCTCGCCGAGGAAAACGGGTCCGTTGATTCTCTGCATTGTTTGCAATCGTCAGAGTACCAAGCTGTTTCGTCCGACAATTACCCACTTGACTCTGAGTTCATCTCAACTGCGTGACAGCCTACGAGGTAGATATCTATGTGACCGACTTTTTGTTCACAGGGAACTGACGAGGAGAAACTTGGATTAGTGCAAGGGGAACCAAAAAAAGCGAACACGGGTGTCCGCTTAGCGGTCGGCAGTCGACTGTTGCTGAGAAAACGACGCTCAAAGTTTTTGACTTATAATTTAGATACCTGTTATCGCACGATAGTCTCAACCACCGTGGTGGATGGCTCTCACTTTCGCTCCCTGTGTTTGAAAACCGACCATTGCTTCTATTTTTTTTCAGTTAACTACCTATATCCGTAACGCGAATGTTTTTTTATCGGTTTAAGGGGTACAAGAACGTTATATTAACTGTAAAATTACCACTGGGTTTCTAAATAAGTGTCATACATTTATTATGCAATACGTTTTTATGCCGTATTTTCAGAGGTTTCAATCTTTCTAACTTCACATATTCTTATGTTTCATTCTTATATCAGTTCTCATATTAATTCTTGTGTTTTATTCGTATGTTTTTTCTTCAGTAGGGTTTGGTGCATTCCCTGGATGGTATAGACATTCGAAACATAGATATTCAAAACGCTACAAGCAGGGTGTGAAGCTAGATTTACCACAGACATTTCTCCGTATGAATCTCACACGGGAAAGAAACATAGGTGAAGTTTTCACACGTTCGCAACAACTTCGCACCAAATCACGCATCACTTTATCGAAAACCCTCACTTCCAATTGATTATGAATCAAGTTATGCTACAGTAATTTCACCAAAAACATTTCCAAATAATTTTCTCCTTCACTTATTGTTTTTTTTAATTCATTCATCACATATACAGTTTGTAAACGAGTAATGATAACGTTATTGCTGTGTACTATGGAAAGCATTCCTGTAGTTATCTTCTTCGGAATGGATGGATAACTGAAAATAAAATAAAAATAATGATTGGGTTTCGAACAGGGGCGCGAAAGTGTGAAGCCGCAAAGCTGGCCAGTGTGCCAACGCTGCGATTTGCTCGCTAAAACGTAAATAAAGCTTCCCGAAAACTTTGACGGTGGGTTTCTCAGAAACGCTCCAGAGTCTCCAGGTAAACCGAGACAAGTGCTGGCTTGTTTTGACCCCCCTTCCACTGAGCGAAGGTTCTGGGAAACCGGGTGACGGTACTTGCGGTGTTCTCTTTGTGAGGGGGCTTTCCTCCCACCGCTATGGTGTAGTAGTATACCGAAGACCTCGCTACGAAATAGAAGGGCTGAGCTGGGTCGATATACGTTATTTGTCCTTATAATTAATACAACCAAGCTGCATTTATTATAACAGATGCAAACGGCATTAATAAAATAGATTTTATGATAAACAACTCTACAACTTATAATTTCCACTTTAAGAAAAGCTAGCGTGCTTTTGAATTGAAACAATCAGTTTAAAATGTCTCAATAAATTATCAAGTACACTTGCATTTCCCTGTAGCAGAATTTAACGACAACTAATTTGCTTGCAGCCAATATAACGGGTGTTCAAAAATTCTCCGTTTGAGGACGCTGGCACAACGCACATCCAACCTATCGCGCGAATACCGATACACCTACATCTACATGGATACTCAGCAATTCACATTTAAGTGCCTGAGAGGGTTCATCGAACCATCTTCACAATTCTCTATTATTCCAATCTCGTATAGCGCGCGGAAAGAATGAACACCTATATCTTTCAATACGAACTCTGATTTCCCTTATTTATCGTGGTGCTCATTCCTCATTATGTAGAAATATTTTCGCATTCGGAGGAGGGAGTTGGTGATTAGAATTTCGTGAGAAGATTCCGTCGCAACGAAAAACGCCTTTCATTTAATGATGTCCAGCTCGAATCCTGTATCATTTCTGTGACACTCTGTCCTACATTTCGCGATAATACAAAACGTGCTGCCTTTTTTTTTTAACTTTTTCGATGTGCTTCGTCAGTCCTGTCTGGTAAGGATCCCACACCGCGCAGCAGTATTCTAAAAGAGGACGGAAAAGCGTAGTGTAGGTAGTCTCCTTAGTAGATCTGTTACATTTTCTAAGTGTCCTGTCAATAAAACGCAGTCTTTGGTTAGCCTTCACCACAACATTTTTTGTGTGTTCCTTCCAATTTAAGGTGTTCATAACTGTAATACCTAGGTATTTAGTAGAATTTGGGGCTTTTAGATTAGACTGATTTATCGTGTAATCGACGTTTATAGAGTTCCTTTTAGCACTCATGTGGATGACCTCACAATTTTCATTATTTAGGATTAACTGGCACTTTTCGTTCCATTCAGACATCTTTCCTAGTTCATTTTGCAGTTTTTTTTGATGTTCTGATGCTCAGATCGTATAAATAGATAAGGAACAGCACAGGGCCTATAACACGACCTTGGGGAACGCCAGAAATCATTTCTGTCTTACTCCATGACTTACCGTCAATTACTACGAACTGTGACCTCTCCGACATGAAATCACAAATCCAGTCACATAACTGAGACGATATTCCATAAGCACGCAATTTAACTACGAGCTACAGTGTCAAAAGCCTTCTGGAAATCTAGAAATACGGAATCGATCTGAAATCCCTAGTCAATAGCACTCAACACTTCATGTGAATAAAGAGCTAGTTGTGTTTCACAGGAACGATGTTCCCTAGACCCATGTTGACTGTGTGTCAATAGACCGTTATCTTCGAGGTAATTCATAATCTTCGAACATAATATATGTTCCAGAATACTGCTGCATATCGACGTGAATGATATCGGCCTGTAATTAAGTGAATTACTCCTACTATCTTCCGTGAATATTGGTGTGACCTGTGCTACTTTCCAGTCTTTGGCTACGGAACTTTCGTCGAGCGAACGGTTGTATATGATTGTCAAGTATGCAGCTAATGCATCAGCATACCCCGAAAGGAATGTAATTGGTATACAGTTTGGACCAGAAGACTTGCTTTTATTAAGTGATTTAAGTTGCTTCATTACTCCGAGGATATTTACTTCTACGTTATGTTGGCAGCTGTTCTCAATTCGAATTCTGGAATATTTACTTCATCTTCTTTTGAGAAGGCATTTCGGAATGCTGTGTTTAGTAACAAAACACTAAGCACAGATATGTAGGCAGACAATTATTGTAGCATTCGGTCTTTCCCAAGTGCGTGTGGTAAATGCAGAAGCGTCAGCTTTTCTTGAGGCATCAGTCTTCTGACTGGTTTGATACGGCCCGCCACGAATTCCTCTCCTGCGCCAACTTCTTCATCTCAGAGTATCGCTTGCAACCAACGTTCTCGATTATCTGCTGTATGTGTTCCAATCTCTGTCTTCCTCTACAGTTTTTGCCCTCTACAGCTCCCTCTAGTATCATAGAATCATGGGAATCATTCCCTGATGTATTAGCAGATGTCCTATCATCCTGTCCCTTGTCCTTGTCAGTGTTTTCCACATATTCCTTGCCTCTCCGATTCAGCGCATAACCTCCTCATTCCTTTAAATGCGAACATTTTAGGTTAGGCTTTACCGTGACTGTTATTGACATTAAATGAAAAAGGAAGTTTACTGTTACCAGTCATTGTTTATTTATGTCCACGAAGCGTTTCAAAGGTTTAAACCTCCATCAGCAGGTGGATTTACATTTGTTAGTGTGACATGTGTCTGTGTGTTCCGTTACGATTTTTTAGGAGCAACTTGTGGCACTGTCTAGTGGGAGAAACAAAACACTATTTCAGAACATGGTGTTGCGTTTGTTTTGACAAAAAACTAGACGTATATCTAACGGCAAAAATAAAATAAGTATCATTGAGTACCTCCAGTGGTCACAGGTTCCTTTCAGTTTCGTAACACATCACGTTTATTCTGTCATGTTGGAAGAAATGTGCTGGGAACATTGATGATCATGTAGAAAAGTAGATAAAAGATGGAAGCTCGTTTGTGACTTTTCTATTTTGTTTTGTTTACATATTAAAGAGTTTGGCAATAAAATTATTGTGCGTTGCTTTACGATCTTCCCTTGTATAACAGCGCATCCTGCAGGCTTGTCTAGCGTCTGAATCTGTGTTCAAGTATGCATTTGTCGTAGTATTTTCATATTTTTGTCCAACCCCTGTAGATTCCCCGGCGCAGACGTAGCGGGCCACCTGGTTGTCGCTCGCCCCTGTTGTCAGACTACCAAAGCAACAGCACGGCTTCGCCGGTAGTCGCCGCGATGCATAGCGGTTCACCGTTCACACATCGCTTCTCCTTTTGTTTGGCCGCGCGCACAACGCTGTTCAGGTGGTGCTAGCTGTTGGCACCTCCAGTTCCGCACCACCTTCACGCGGGTTCGGTGTACATACAGGCTGTGACGCTCTCTCCAGAGAGCAACTGATTTCTGAACGGGTAGTTAATCTAAGATACGATTAAGAGAGCACTAGACCTCGTAACTGATCACTGTCGGTATTAAACAAACAGTGCCAGGCGCTGCTACTTCCTGATATGTAGCGAGTTCCACGTTTTGTGTCAACATTTATGATATTTGCTGTAGAATATGACGTCAGCGTCGTTACACTGGATTTTCAGCACCAGTTGAAGCAGCGCAGTTGTTATTAAACCAAGAACAGACTTCAGCAACAAGAAACAGACTGTCACAAAGGTTAAGTTAGGACGTGGCTTATTTTATTTTATTGCCTATAGATCTGTCCGTAAATCCAAAACATATAGTGATACACTCATGTCAGCAATAAAAATATTTGAATTGATAATTTTATGTGGGTTCTAATCGTCAGAGACATACTAGGTGACAGACCACAATGCGCTGAACAACATTAGATCAGTATTTACTTCCGTTGCAGACTAATAATTGTAGCTATTAGAAGTATTATGTTTTTATATTGCTTAATACTTCCAATTACAAGCGGCAAGAGCAAGTCGTTAATGCATAGTGATGTCGAATCATCAGATTGTAAATTATGAAATTATGTGTCGTGCCTGTGGGGAGTTTGTCAGATGCAGAGAAAAAACAACTAAGACACTGAAGTGTGTACATATTAAGGTTGCTGAATAGGATCAGTCCTTCCTGTGCATAAGCGATTTGAGTTTCACATGTTCTGTATTCTTCATTTGTTTGTGATCATCATTCCATAACTGCTGTACAAGAACCGATGCGTCTAGAATCGTGGCTGTACCTGTTCCTAAAATCTTTTACCATCGCCTTCCCCATTTCAATTGTATTCAGAAACAACCGAGTAACCTACGTCTTATCCAATACAAGTAAGTAATTCATCGGTGTAGTATCTATTCTGGCATATCATAGCTGTCTTCTGTGCGACAGCTAACTAGTATTTCTGTCACACTGTTATCACCATCCATGTTTTCCTTAACCCTAAGTGTTTATGCTTCCAGCGTAGATATAGCAGAGCGGTCTAAGGCGCTGTTGTCATGGACTGTGCGGCTGGTCCCGGCGGAGGTTCGAGTGCTCCCTCGGGCATGGGTGTGTGTGTGTGTGTATTTGTCCTTAGGATAATTTAAGTTAAGTAGTGTGTAAACTTAGGGACTAATGACCTTAGCAGTTAAGTCCCATAAGATTTCACACACATTTGAACATTTTTCTCTACACAGATACTCCGCAAGACTCTACACGGTGTGTGGCGGTGGGCACCCTGTACCACTACTAGTCATTTCCTTTCCAGTTCCGCCCGCAAACACAGCGAGGGAGAAATGAATATCTGTATGCCTCCGTATAAGCACTAATTTCTCGTATCTTCGTGGTCCTTACACCCAATGTATATTGGCTGCAGCCGAATCGCTTGACAGTTAGCTTCAATGTCGGTTTCCTAAATTTTCTCAATAGTGTTCCCCGAATAGAATTCCCATTTGAGTTTCCTCAGCATCTCCGTGCTACTTGCATGTTGTTCGAACATACCGTAAGAATCTAGCAGCCCGCCTATGTATAGCTTCGATGTCTTCCTTCAATCCGACCTGGTACGGATCCCAGACACTCGACCAGAACTCAAGAATAGGTCTCACCACAATGCGCTGAGCAACATTAAATCAGTATTTACTTCATTTGCAGACTAACCTTTATAGGCGAACCACTCTTTCCTAAAATTTTACCAATAAACCGTTGTCAACTATTCGCCTTCCCTATACCTACTTCTTGATATGTAGTGAGTTCCACTTTTCCTGTCAACATTTATATTTCATGTCTCTTAGTAACGCTACTCTCAGATATTTGAATGACGTGACTGCGCCAAACAGAACACTTCTAACGCTGTATCCGAAAGTTACGGGTTTGTTTTTCTTACTCGGCCGCATTAAATTACGTTTTTCCACATTTAGAGCCAGCCGCTCTTCATCACACCAACTAGTCATCTTATATCCTCCTACAGTCGCTCAACTTCGACACTTTACCGTACACTACAGCACCATTAGGGAAGAACCGCAAATTGCTGCCCACCCTGTCAACCAAATCATTTATGTGTACAGATGACAACGGGAGTCCTATCACACGTACCTGGAGCGTTCCTGACGATACCCTGGTGTTTGATGAATACTGGCTGTCAGGTCTATACTCGGTAAGGTAAAGTGGCCTCCAACTAGAACTGTATGATCTGGATACGTAATTGGTGCTGACCGTAGACTTTTCTTGGATGACTCACGACTGTCACAGCAGAAACGGCTGGCCGGTAAAAACATCCAACAATCAACTTGGTTTCACCTTCACCTGTTATACGCGACCAGTTAGCTTCACAGTCACATTCAGCATCAGCTACAAGGGAGACAATATTTTGACAGCTGCAATGAACTCCCTCCCTCCTGTCACCTCTAACCTGTCTTCTCGATATACGTTTCATGACTCGTCAAGTATCTCAGGGCTTTCCACCTCGGCTTTCAGCCAGCTTTCGGTCCCAAGAATAATTCGAGCGGGAGAACTTTCCTGGAGGGCAGTAAATTCGGGAACGTTATAAAGAATACTTCGATAGTTTACTGATAAAATTTTAACAGTGTAGTTTCTGTAGTATGACCACCATCTGACTTCCTTTGCTGCGTATCGACTGGCGACTTTTCATCAGAGCACCTTCATCTCCTCTGCTAATCTTACTTAATATTTGTCGCTCTTCTCTGTATTGTTCTCCAGATTTGATGTCTTCTTTTCTGCTACCATACATTCTGTCTCATGTCATTACTCAAATTGGACACAAATACAGTGAGGAAATTACGTAACACAATGTTACTAACACTGATATTCCGAAATATCATGCGTACATTACTGCACCTACGACGGCGTTCTGGAAATAAAAACTAACCTTATTAACATTTCTACATCTTTATTCTTCACACCTACATATTTATTTCTCAACATAGTCACCCTAGCGGTGAACGCATTTTCGCCTCGTGGAGTGACCGCGCGGTTAGAGGCGCCATGTCACGGATTGCGCGGCCCCTCACGCCGGAGGTTCGAGTCCTCCCTCGGGCATGGGTGTGTGTGTTGTTCGTAGCATATGTTAGTTTAAGTTAGTTCAAGAAGTGTGTAAGTCTAGGGATCGATGACCTCAGTAGTTTGGTCTCTTAGGAATTCACATACGTTGGAATATCTTTGAACCCATTTCCCGCAACAAGATGCCAAATTGTTAATACCGTCTCTGTGTAATGTCTAACTTCGTTGACGGAGCCACTGCCTCACTTCGACTTTGACCGTGCCATCACTGACAATGTGAAGTCCTCGAAGGTGTTACTTAAGTTTAGGAAACAGATGAAAATCGGATGGGGCAGGTCTGTATGGGACTGTACGGAGGATGATCAGTAACAGTAAACAAATGGCTTCGGATTGTTGCAGATATGGCAGACCTCGTGTGTAGCCTGGAATTTTCATGCTGAAAGAGAGGGCGCTCCATGTGTGGACGAACTCTTGGAATTCGTGCTTTCAGAAACTCGATTAGAGCACGCTGTTTCTGATGCACCAACATAGTTGTTACTCACCGCCATGGTACTCGTTACAGTTCGTAGCCTTCTGACGGCCGGGTGTTGTAAATTGCATCAGCGGATCAGCAAAATCGACTGTGTAATATGAATGAAGTGTAATACCTCAGCCGATATTGAGAAGAGAATAGACCTTCCACAAGCGTTACTTTTCAGCACGCCCTCGTATTGTTAGTTTTTTTCCTCCTGCGAGCCAACTAAGGGCCACGTGCTTTTTTTCTAAGCCTTGTTGATTTTTCTTTTCTTCCAGTACTCTTTCATTGGTCACTACGTTTTTCTACGCTTTTTCTGACCACTTCAGAACAGCTTTTATTTTTCACTCCCACCTTAGAGTACTTCCATGCTCAATAATTTTTCCCTAAACACTTAACTGTCACTCCTTTCTTCAACTTCTATATTATTGTTTTCTAAACCCTTTGTTTACTTCGTGGATACAACTTGTTGTTGATGTTTTTGTGCCACAAATAATTGAAGATACGTTTCATTTATCTACTGCCTTGCATTCTACAAAAATGTTCAAAAATTACCAGCCTTCACTTTCTTATTACATCAGATGCTTTCTGCGTTTCGATAAATTTCACCGTTACTTCGTAATTCCAAACCTTCCACACTCCATGGTGGGTCTAATATTTTCCTAATGATTCACCTTTCTAGTATTTCCAATTTATCTAAAGTATAGTTTGACGGCAGACATTCGCTTGCAGACAGATGGTCAGGCTTTATTGCTGTAGTGTAATGGCTTATTTTTGTCCTCTTAGATAGGCATTTTTTATTGTAAACGCCTTTAGTTATACTAAATGCCGTCGCCGTTATATGTCGCCGACCTTCTATAGCAGCTTTTACCAAAACATTTTCTTGGATTATGTCCGAAACGTACTTAAATTTTTAATCTTCACCATTTGGCCATCACCTGTTTTCAGAAATTTCGGTGCACTTGTAAAATGTGTTAAGCATTTGGTTTTTTCTGAAAAAATTCTTCAGCCGGTTCTACTGGCTACTTCTTCTATAAGATTAATTTATATTACAGCAGATGCCACATTTTCAGAAAGTACAGCAAAGTCAGCTGCAAATGCGAGATAGTTTGTTCCAACATTTTTATTTCCTCTTCCCAGCCTCATTCGTGAAATCTTGAATTCATCCAGTTTGAAACATACCGAGGTATAGAATTTCTCTTAATCCTCCAAAACTAATTGTGGGCGCTAATTTTTGTGCACAAGTTTAAATGAGTGACATCCAAATTATTGCACTGAGTATATCCCTTAAAGTGGGGAATTTGCACAGAATTTCACTCTGACTAACGCTATCTGATTGGAATAGTATGTCGGTTATGATTCTGAGCTGATGGCAGATATCTTCCTGGACACAGATTTAATACCTACAAATTAAAGTAAGTGAAGGGGGAGAACATAAACACTGATTAAACTCAATAAAAACATTTATTCGTAGGCACATTTTCGGAATCAACATATAAAATGAATAATCAGAAACCTGTGACAATTGTATCTATCTAAACTTGCAAGAACACTAAATGGAAAGACCTCGTAATAATTTACGCCCTTCCAAAACTGACAACTAATCAGTCCTGTAATTCTCGTCTGAAACCGTGACTGGAAGTTAGTGACTAAAACCCAGCAATCGTCATGGATTCCTCACGTGTGAAATCAGATTTATGCTCACCGTAAGTACGAAAAATGGACCTTGCCGTTGGTGGGGAGGTTTGCGGGCCTCAGCGATACAGATAGCCGTACTGTAGGTACAACCACAAAGGAGGGGAGTCTGTTGAAAGGCCAGACAAACGTGTGGTTTCTGAAGAGTTGCAGCAGTAGTTGCAAGGACAACAGTCTGGATGATTCACTGATCTCGCCTTGTAACGTTAACCAAAAAACACCTTCCTGTGCTGGTACTACGAACGATTGAAAGCAAGAGTAAACTCCAGCTGTAATTTTTCCCGAGGGCATGCACCTTTACTTTATGGTTAAATGATGATGGAATCCTCTTGAGTACAACATTCCGGAGGTAAAATAGCCCCGCATTCGCATCTCCGGGAGGGGACTACTCAGGAGGATGTCGTTATCAGGTGAAACAAAACTGGCGTTCTACGGATCGGAGCGTGGAATGTTAGGTCCCTAAATACGGCGGTTGGTTAGAAAACTTAAAAAGTTAAATGGGTAGGTTAAAGTTAGATGTAGAGGAAATTAGTGAAGTTCATTGGTAGGAGGAACAAGACTTCTAGTCAGGTAAATACAAAATTATAAATACAAAATCAAATAACGGTAACGCAGAATTGGGTTTAATGATAAAAAATAGGAAATCGTATAAGCTACTACGAACAGCATAGTGAACGTACTATTGTAGCCAAGAGAGACACGAAGCCCACGCCTACCACAGTAGTATAAGCTTATATGCCATCTACTTACGGAGGTGACGGAGATATTGAAGAAATGTATGATGAGGTAAAATAAATTATTCAGATAGTAAAGGGAGACGAAAATTTAATAGGCATGGAGGATTGGAATTCGATAAAAAGGAAAAGGAAGGAAACGTAATAGGTGAATATGGAATGAAGGTAAGGAATAAAAAAAGAAGTCGCTTGGTAGAATTTTGCACAGAGCACAACTTAATCATAGCTAACACTTGCTTTAAGAATCATGAAAGAAGGACGTATACGTAGAAGAGGCCCAGAGACACTGGAAGATTTCAGATAGATTATATAATAGTAAGACAGAGATATGTGAACCAGGTTTTACACTATGACATTTTTAGGTTCAGATGGGGACTCTTACATAATCTATTGGTTATAAAATGTAGATTAAAACTGAATAAATTGAAAAATTGTGGGATCTGGATGAACTAAAAGAACCAGAGGTTGTAAAGAGTTTCAAAGTGGGCATTAGAGAATGATTAACGGGAACAGAGGTGAAAGAAACACAGTAGTAGAGAAATTGCTAGATCTGAGAGATGAAATAGTGAAGGCAGCAGAGGATCAAGTAGGTAAAAAGACGAGAGTTAGTAGAAATCCTTGGGTAACAGAAGCGATATTGAATTTAATTGATGAAAGGAGAAAATATGAAAATGCAGTAAATGAAGCAGGCAAAAAGGAATACAGACGTTTCCAAAATGAGATCGACAGAAGGTGCAAAATGGCTAAGCAGGAATGGCTAGAGGCCAAATGTAAACTTTTTGAGACGTTTATCACTGGGGATAAGATAGAGAATGCCTACAAAAATTTTAAAGAGACCTTTGGAGAAAAGATAACCACTTCTATGAATATCAAGAGCTCAGGTGGGAAACCAGTTCTAAACAAAGAAGAAAGAGCAGGAAGGTGGAAGTATATAAAGGATCTGTACAAGGACGATGCACTCGAGGGCAATATTATGGAAATGGAAGAGTACGTAGGTGAAGATGAATTGGGAGATATGATATGCGTGGAGAATTTGACAGAGCACTGAAGGACCCTTTCGAAATAAGGCCCCCGGAGTAGACAACATTCCATTAGAACTACTGATAGCCTTAGGAGAACCAGCCCTAACAAAACTCTACCATGTTGTGAGCAAGATGTATGAGGCAGGTGAAATATCCTCAGGCTTCAAGAAGAATATAATAATTCCAATCTCAAAGAAAGTAGGTGTTGACAGGTGTGAAAATTACCGAACTATCAGTTTAATACGTCACGCCTGCAAAATACTAACACGAATTCCTTAAATACGAATGGAAAAACTGGTAGAAGTCGGCCTTGGGGAAGATGAGTTTGGATGCCGTAGAAATGTTGGAATACGTGAGGCAATACTGGCTCAACGACTTATCTTAGATTAAGGAAAGGCAAACCTACGTTTCTAGCTTTTGTAGACTTAGGGAAAGCTTTTGACAATGTTGAATGGAATACCCTCTTTCAAATTCTGAAGGTGGCGGGAGTCAAATACAGGGAGCGAATGTCTATTTAAAATTTATACAGAAACCAGATGGCAGTTATAAGAATCGAGGGGCATGAAAGGGAAGCAATAGTTGGGAAATGAAGTGAGAAAGGTTTGTAGGTATCCCCTATGTTATTCAATCTGTAAAATGAGCCAGCAGTAAAAGAAACAAAAGAAAATTTGGAGTAGGAATTAAAATCCATGGAGAAGAAACAAAAACTTTGCAGTTTCTAAGGTTTGCCGATGACATTGTAATTCTGTTAGAGACAGCAAAGGATTCGGAAGAGCAGTAGAACCGAATGACAGTGTCTTCAGAGGAGGATATAAGATGAACATCAACAATAGCAATACAAAGATAATGGAATGTAGTCTAATTAACTTAGGTAATGCTGCGGGAATTAGATTAGAAAATGAGACACTGAAAGTAATAGGTCAGTTTTACTATTTAAGGAGTAAAATAACTGATTATGGTCGAAGTGAAGAGAATATAAAATGAAGACTGGATATGGCAAGAAAAGCGTCACTGGAGAAGAGAAATTTGTTAACATCGAGTATAAATTTAAGTGTCGGGAAGTCTCTTGAAAAAGTATGTGTGTGGAGTGTAGCCATGACAAGAAGAGACTAGACGCTTTCTGAATGTGGTGCTACAGAATAATGTTGAAGATTGGATGGGTATACCAGCTAACTAATGAGGAGGTACTGGCCAGAATTTGGAAGAAGAGGAATTTGTGGCACAACTTGACTAAAAGAAGGTATCAGATGGTAGGACATGTTCAGAGTCATCAAGGGATCACCATTGTGTTGGAGGGCAGCGTGGAGGTTAAAAATAGTAGAGGGAGGGCAAGAGACGAATACACTACGGAGATGTAGGGTGCAGTAGTTATTTGGAGATGAAGAATCTTGCACAGGATAGAGTAGCATCGAGATCTGCATCAAAACAGTCTCTGGACTGAAGACCACAACAACAAACAACAACAACAAGTACGACTACTCTGCGCCGAGCTGTGCCCTGCAGATATGCTGAGCCCTTCACGAAGACAGAGTCGCCAGCACTTTTGCGGTACTCCAAGATGCAGCCGCCTCCACCGTACTTACACGCCAAGTCGATCAGGGTACCACAGCATCCTAACCCGAATTATATATGTGCACTTTCGTGTTCCACTCCATCTATTGCGGTGCTCACTTACTGGCTGCATATTCCTTACTGCCAAAAGTTGCCACACACAAAATTATGAACCACTTTATTCCAATCACAAGGAGGATCAGCTGGCGATTGTTGCACCAAGAGTTGATTACATGCAGCACTTCGCCGCATATTACAACCAACTAATGTCTTTTAAGCACCTGCATCACCGGCATAGACATGGCAGTCTACGGAGCAGTGTCGGCTTTGCGCATCAGTGTCAGACGTCTCGAGGGCTTTCCATTACCTGCCTGTTGTAGGGCCACGCATTATACCGCGGGAAAACTGCCGCAGCCGGCCGGACTGACAGTGTTAATAAGCTGTTAATGTTAATAGTGATTGCTCGTTGATTGGCTGTTTGATCTGCGACAGCAGATTATGAAGCTGGACGTCAAACCGTGGCCTGCTCATTCGCCTCCCTCGTAATAAGAGAAGCGGCAAATTAAAAAAGGGATTAAGCGAAGGCTTTCCTCACTGACAGGGAAGTTGCCATATAAAAACGACTTTCATCACCTGCTCTTAATTATTTGTGTTACGGGGCAAATTAGGGTCTGAGGGAGTTTCCCTAGTTTGTTTTATCTTGCAGGCAGATACGCCAGGATAGAGGATGCATTATTTCAGCAGATAAGGGGTGACAGGAAAAAGCAACTCACCACATGATATAGCCACCGACACTGACTGATACGGCCATAAGGCTTTTTGCCAGGCGTATTTTGTGACTGTATCCCTTATTTTAGGTTTAGCTAGATATGTCCAGCCAGCATTGTACACCACTATTTTAGTGGTCATTGTCTGGGAAGTCTTGATCCTTCACGTTACTTCGTTATCTAGTTGCTTGTCATGCAAAAGACAGACGTTTAGCCTCTAAAATCCTCTAAGGCGATAAATGTTTGCACGATGGACGTTTACGTAGATCTCATAGACGCAGTGATAAGAGACATTGGCAGCGGCGATATCATTATTTATTACATTCGTAGGCGTTGCGAGACATAAATTCTATCTATTGGATTTGCGAAGCATTTAGTCGAAGCACACAGGGTGAACATTAATGACACTGACAAACTACAGGGACAACCTCCTGACTGGATATGAAGAAAAGAAAAGTCCTATGAATATGTGTCGCATCGATGCCTCGGTAGATAGCACTGACGAATGACAGTTCCTCTGATCACGTGCCGGGTGTTATTGAAGCAGCGTACTGTAGCAGAATGGTCCGGTATTCATTTCGGCAACAAGCCGAGATACTGTTTGTGTACGGCCAAGTAGCTGCAAACGGTCGAGAGCTAGCGCGGCTATACCAGAAAAGTATCCTCTCAGACACTAACCTAATCAGACAACATTTCTAGCGCTTTTTGGACTCTTGCGTGAACATGGGTCCTTTCAGACAGACGAATGTGCAGGGAGGCGGCGGACTGTGTGTACACCGTATCTGGATGATCGGTTTCTGCAGGATTCTGAGACCATACCAAGTACAAGCTTCAGGCCAGTGGCCCACCAAGATGGGGTAAGCCAAAGTACGATTATGAGAACCTCACATGACAACCGCTACTGTCACTTTCACCTGCAACATACTGGGACCACACGATTCGTGGTCAGAGGAACTTTCGTCAGCGCCATTTACTGTTGCAATGGTGCATTTCCGGACACATATTCACTGGAACTTCTTTCCTCCATTTCCTGTCAAAAATCCTCCCTGCATTTTTCTGTTTTGATAATTTTCATTCTACACAAGCCTAGCACCCATCATGAAACTCTTGCCACATGTCGTGCAAACTGGGGCCTTGGATAAGATGTTACGGCTCGCTACGTTTACTTGTGTTTGAAATTTTTTCATTAACAGTTATGACACACTTAAAGATCACGTCGAAGAATAATATCTCGATTAAAATAAACGACAAAAATGAAGACATCATTTTTATCTTTCGTGACATCTGTTGGTTCCGGAAGGTGCATACACATAAGCAATCAAATCTCCACTAACACGGCATGACAACATAACCTTCTCGTCGTGAGGTAATTTATTTCTACAAAGCTGAGACCTTCAAGCAATGAAATTGGCGTTCCCGTTAACTCCTCTTTGTTAATATACTCATCACCAAACATCCACCAATGCTGATTTCAGTGTGTTCCTCCTACAACAGCGCAAGGTCAAAATTTGTGCCACAGAGGAAACTTCACAGGGCTCGCAGGTTTTGCAGCGCTTTTGACCGCTTGTAGAAAAGTCGTAGCTTTAAAAAAAGTATCTATTCCTCCTTTCGGTGCCGGATCAGATCACCATATTCCGTTACGCTGTGTGGGAGGAGAGCAGTGACTTCTTTGCGGTTTCTACAGCATTGTGTTGGTATTTTCCGCTTCTTCGATTTTTTTTAATTTTCCCTATGCAGGTACACTTTCAACTTTTCTTTCATTTCTGAGTGCTGTGGGTGATAAATACGTACTTTCTATCTGGAGAAGGCTCTGGTTCACTCCTGATTCTCCATTTCTTCCTTTGGAGCTTCTTTAATATTTTTTATGGTGGCTTTACGGGGATGGGAGGAACTTTTTCAGTTTCTAATGGGATCCTTCTCGGTGTGGGTGCCGTTTCATTTGGCTGAGATGGTGCACCCTGTGCAGGCTGTTCGGCTGGTGCTTGTTTAGGAGCTTGCGCAATATCGGCTTTAGTGGGGTCTTTCTCGGATTAGTGGCCCGGACTTCAGGTACCACTTCTGCAAACTCGGGAACATCTAAGTCCGTGCTGCTTCCTGGAGTCCGTCTGCTTCACTCCGCAACAAGTACCGACCGAATCCGGATCCGGCGCGGTTGTCCACGAAGCAGTGCCATTGGTTATGGCAACATTGAACAGTAGGGTTGGTCCCGCATCGCCGAGTGGAACATAATCAGACCAAACATTCAGGAAACATTCCTCATTTTAGGTTCGTCTACCTACGCTCAATGGAGCACGTTATCATGATTTCATACGGGATACTCTACCTGTGCTGCTAGAACATGTGCCTTTAAAGTACGACACAACATGTGGTTCATGCGCGATGGAGCTCCTGCACTTTTCAGTCGAAGTGTTCGTATGCTTCTCAACAACAGATTCGGTGACCGATGGATTGATAGAGGCGGACTAATTCCATGGCCTCCACGCTCTCATGACCTCAACCCTCTTCACTTTCATTTATGGGGCCATTTGAAAGCTCTTGTCTACGCAACCCCGTTACCAAATGTAGAGACTCTTCGTGCTCGTATTGTGGACGGCTGTGATACAATACGCCATTCTCCAGGGCTGCATCAGCGCATCGGGGATTCCATGCGTCGGAGGGTGGATGCATGTATCGTCGCTAACGGAGGACATTTTGAACATTTCCTTTAACAAAGTGTATGAAGTCACGCTGGTATATTCTGTTGCTGTGTGTTTCCATTCCATGATTAAAGTGATTGGAAGAGAAGTAATAAAATGAGCTCTAACATGGAAAGTAAGCGTTTCCGGACACATGTCCACATAACATATTTTCTTTCTCTGTGTGTGAGGAATGTTTCCTGAAAGTTTGGCCGTACCCTTTTTGTAACACCCTGTATATATGAGGAGATATGGCTCTTTGGATCTGTTTGCATGAATCTGATACCGTTACCAATATTAAAATACTTTTCTGCAGACGAACTTTCTGCAGAAACTATGCGAGCATTATCAAACCGAGACAGTGATTCATTAGTGCTACCATCGTCTATTGCAAATTTTTACAATCTAATAAATAGTTCGGCGAAGGAAATTCTGAACTGTACTCACCTCACATTTAGTGCTCTAGAACTCGGCAGGTACTTTCCTTGGTGCTGCCATCGTCTTTCGCAAATTTTTACAATCTAATAAATAGTTCGTCTGATTTAAATGACACTAATTATTACTTTCTAAATTATTTCGGAATAATTTACAGTAATAGCCATAATGACAGTAATTTTATATACATAATTACAATTTTAAGCCAAATGGAAATACGAAAAATAATTATGTTTTCTAAGAAATAATTGAATTAATTATACTCACGTTTGCTCCATCGTTTGAACATAAATTTTCATATATGGCTTTAAATATAGTAAGACGTTGCCACTTGTTGATTCAGAAACTCTGATTTATTTAATTTCATAGAAATGTCTGTATTTTGGATGGTTCGATTCTCAATAGTACAAAACATAGCGAAAATAGAGTTGTTGATCAGTTCCTTTACAGATGCCACATCGCTATTTTCTGTGGACAGCAGGTTGAATGTGTTGTCTGTCCAGTATATTACACCTTCCCTTGTAAGATACAAAGTAATGCCACACTAACTGTGGCATCACATATAAATCGTGGGCATCACGAAGTTAGCAGACATTCGTCAGACGCCGACAGCGATCGCGTGGGACCTGGCGGACCCCATCGTGCGCGCCCGCTGAGTCACGCCTCCATTGGCTCTGAACTGCGACGCCCTCTGCCGCCGCGATATAGGACGACCCGGAGGCAGCCGCTTAGCACAGGTACGCTCGGAGCCCATCCGCCACGCTATGCGGGCGCCATCTTGTCATGGCACCGACTCCATCGTCCGTGCTGAGTAGTCCATGAGCAAGATATGCAACATCAAGGAGAGTGTGAGCTCAGTAGCGCCGTGGTCCCGTGGTTAGCGTGATCCGTTGCAGAACGAAAGCCGTTTGGTTCAAGTCTTCCATCGAGCTAAAAGTTTAATTTTTTATTTTCAGACGATTATCAAAGTTCAGGCACGCGCACATAATCAACTTCGCTCTCCAAAATTCCATAACATGTGACGGTCTACACACGGATAAATTTGAAAACGTTAAAACATATGTTTTGACAGAGCACAGGGAAAACTGTGCGACTGTGAAACTGTTGCATTCATTTGTTGCAGTTTATGTGACAAACTCTTGTGTTTTCATCACTTTTTTGGGAGTTATTATCACATCCACAAGAAAACCTAAATCGGGCAAAGTAGAAGAATCTTTTTACCTATTCGCCAAGTGTACAAGTTAGGTGGGTCGACAACATATTCCTGTCATGTGACGCACATGCCGTCACCAGTGTCGAATAGAATATATGAGACGTGTTTTCCTGTGGAGGAATCGGATGACCTACGACCTTGCGATCAAATGTTTTCGGTTTCCATTGGAGAGGCACGTCCTTTCGTCTACTAATCGCACGGTTTTGCGGTGCTGTCGCAAAACACAGTCACTTAACTTATCACAGTGAACAGAGACGTCAACGAACGAACGGACAGATCATAACTTTGCGAAAATAAACTTTTCACTCTAGGGCAGACGAACCAAGGATCTCTCGATCCACAGCTGCTCACACTAACCACGGAACCACGGCGCTGCTGAGCTCACACTCTCCTTGATGTTGCGTACATTGCGCATGGACTATTCAGTTTGTATGTTTTGCTTATTTTTTTCATAGTTCCACCCAACTTCTTCATATTTCCTCGATTGATCTGTGTTCAGTTTTTCAAGGCCTATCCACTGTGCCAACTTATAACTGAATCTGAAGGGGATGCGATGGGTAGGTTCCCTTGATAGTACAGCGAGCCTCGTCCTAGTTGACACTGTGATAGCTGGAGTCTGCTTCTTGCTGCATTACTTGTAATGAGTTAACTAAATACGTTTGTTGTGTTATCTTGTCCGCTGATCATTTCTGCTTGTGTCCAGCTTTGGTAAGGCGTCAATTGCCACACGACTCTATAGCCCCTTTCCTTACCATTATGTACGAAGTTGTACACCACAGGAATCATTCCAGCGCTCACTTCACGTGATTTGCGGAAACCTCTAGGCTCCTGGACACAAGTCTAACATCGTACACTCTGCCATACACTCCACGCCAGTTCACTTGATTAATATGAAATGTCCGTGATAATTTAATTTGACAGTCTGTGAACGGATAAATTTCAGAATCCAGTAGTTGCGCATTAGTCATAATGACCCCTATTGTATAACGTGCGGCGAGCGTGAGTGGAGAGGCTACCCGCCGGGGTAGCGTGCAGAGCAGGCCGCCTCCGAGAAGAGACCAATTTCCTGCTCGCGCCGCCACTGTGCGGCACGAGGGGCATAACGAGGCGAGGCGGCCGGCCGCTGTCACCGCGAGCTGCGGGCAGCCAGCACCCGGCGCCGCCGCAGCCGCCGCCGCCTTATCGCGGCCGCGTTGTATTTCAGGGCGACCGGTCGCGTGCCCGCCGGCACTAACTCAGTCGAGGCTGCGCTCTGCTCAAACACACTGCTCCGCAATTAGGCCACCGCGATCCCGCACTGCGCTTACACGCTGTTAACGGCGGGCCCGCTTGATTTACTGAAACGGCTCCGGCGCAGCGATACGCTCCTAGCTGCTGCTGCTCGCTGTTATTACGTCTTTCAGCGAAACGACGGGGCACAGCGTCAGTTCGCATATCTGATTGTGTGAGGCTCTGCTGCGTCGGCTGAGCGCTTCGCAGAGACGCTGCTGTCTCTCGCGCTGGCCCTGTGACCACTAAATTAACCCCCGGTTAGTGACCACTGAATTAACCTCCGGTTAGTGACCACTAAATTAACCTCCGGTGCCCGCCTGCTTAGCTGGTTGGAACGTGCTCTCCTCCCATGCAAGCGGGCTCGGGTTCGATTCACGGCCGGGTTGGAGATTTTCTGCGCTCTGGGACTAGGTGTTATGCTGTCCTCATCATCATTTTATCCTCATTACCGACGCGCAAGTCGCCCACTGTGGCGTCCAATGAAATAAGACTTGCACTTGGCGGCCGAACTTCCCCGACTAGGGCCCTCCCGGCCAACGGTGCCATACCCTCATTTCCATTTCAACCTCCTGTTATGGACTTGACCAGGGCAGAGCACACGCTAATTTAGCCGCACTGTTGACACATTGCTATCGATTATCATGGCTACAAACAACTGCTAGTATCCAGGACAGACTTGACTTAAACTTTCAGGGCTAACAGACCGTGGTGGACGCATAAAACTTTTTCCCTGACGTTTCATCGCCCTCTGCTGGTCAAATCTTCAGGGGTAAAGTGGCGAGCTGCGACCAGAAATCGCCGAATATATAGCCAATTCAGAGGGAACCCCAGTCCATCACATGACGCCGGCTATAAAACTATCTCTGGTAATTCCAACATTCTTGACTGAAAGTAATCAGCAGTCATTCTTGTGGTGCAACTTTGACATTCAAATTTTATTTACTTTAACACCTTCCTTTTTTCTGTTAAAATTATTTCGGTATTTATAAATCTCATTAGCATCTCTTTACACGCTCGCATGACAGTGCGATGTTTTCGATATGACGCTCGTGTTACTGAATTTCATTTCGTGATCACCCTCGTGGTAGACATGTGTCGCTACTGCCGATTTATCCGTATGTCCCAAGCACAGTTCCTCTTATGTTCAACCAGACGGCTGTTAACACTTCTTTCCGTGGTACCAATATTAACTAGCCCACAACTACAAGTAATTTTATGAGCACCTGGTGTGGTGAAAGGATGTTCTGCATCTTTTTCTGATCTTAATCATCCATTTATCTTCCTAGTGGGTCTGAAGATAGTTGCCGGACCATACTTGCTCAACATTTTTCCAGTCCGATCTGTAATCTTAATAATGAACAGGAGGAAACTTTCCTCTTGGGCGGCCGTTGTCCCTGTTGATCAAGATTGTCTCCCTAGGACGAAGTGCTCGATCAATCTCCTTGTGAGAAAACCCATTCTTCTTTAATGTCGACGTTAGATGTTGAACCTCATATTTTAAATAAGTCGATTCACAAATTTTGTACATTCTGTCTACCAAGGTTTTAGTCACACCTCCTTTTGCCTAGGCGTGGCTTTCTTGTACAGGGTGTACATCAAGTCCGGGAACACTTTCAATTATTCATTGCACAAGAACCAAACATTGTACAGATATCATACATATGTCACTTTGAAGAGAAATCCTGAAAGTCTTTTTTCATGTACACCGCCATAGCGTAGTTTGGTAACTTGCCGATAGTCAGCGCCAGTCGCAAACGTGGCGCGTTCAGGTGCGAAGCGAGGTCACTGTGTGTTGGAGTTCGACAAAAACAAGTGTGCTACAGCTGTTCAGCGGATGTTTAGGACCAAGTACGGTAAGAAGCCATTAACAAGGACACTTTAAAGATCTGGCGTATGTACCACATTACCACATGATATAGCAGAGCTCCAGGAGAGAATACGGAAAGCGACTGCCACAGTCGACAGTCGACGATGCCATGCTGGGTCAGCTATGGCAAAATTCGGTTACCGTATTGACGTCTACATGGTCACTCATGGTTCGCATATCGAATTTTTGTTAAAAAAAAACTTTCAGAGTTTCTCTTCAAAATTCAATATGTTGACATATCTACAATGTTTAGTTTTTGTGCAATAAATAATTGAAAGTGTTCCTCGACTTTATGTACGCCCTGTATATCTTCTAGCCCAACGTCCCGTAGCCTCGTTAGGTCACACACGCACAAAAAAAGTCAGTTGTCAATTATTTCCCGGCTTCGTAGTGAACTGGACTTTGGGTTAGACCGACCACGGTCTGTCATCCCGGAATTTTTAACTGAAGTCAGTACCGACGTTGAAAGCCTACATTGTATGATCCAGGATAGAGTTGCGCTCTACGAAAATTACAGTTTGGTAGTAAATGGTAGGATTACCGGCATTATTGGTAGCATTGGTAGACAAATAAACATAGATGAAAGTTTGTGAGAGTGAAAATCGGAGGTGACGACTTTTCTTTATTTTTGTTCGTTTGTTTATTTGTTTTGCCCAAAATTAGAACGCACACTGTTCAGTTTTAGTCCAGTCTGTATTCTATATCCCTACTAAATGTATATAAAAATTAGTTGATCACGTTAACTCTTGCGCTTTTCTTTAACGAAAGGAAATACTTACATGAACAAACATACGACATCTATGTAATTATTGTTGTTTTGTTTTACATAAGCTCTATGAAGTATTGAAGTGACATTTACATTTTTCTTCAGGGTTTTCTTCTTTTAATTTTACCTTTTTTAAAGAAACTGCGTCGGGTGGCTTGCGGAGTATGGATGTAGATGTAGATGTAGATGTAGATTCTAGCAATGTGTTAAACCCTGTATTGTGTTCTTTATTTCCATCCCTCTGTTTCACGTTGAAAATAAACTATTTTCGATTAGAAACTTAACTAAACATTGGAAATTTCAATTTTTCTGTAAATACTGTTTATTTTTAACTAACGCACAAGAGGATGACTACGTATAACACAGATGTTCGTTACGTTACGCGGACCTAACATATCCTTACTCAGTTTCTAAATGGTTCAGCACTTCCGCTTTGAAGGGAAATTTAGTAAGACACTGATCGCATACGCCAACAGAGCGACCGAAATGAGGTAACGCGCAATAGATATGAGCCACAGCTAACGTAAAGATAACGTGAATATGGTGTTAACTGACAAAAGCTAATAGGAAAACAATTGTAGTATATGTTTACTTATGACAGTCTACAGTAGCTTAAAGTAGTTTTAGAACTCTAATCCAGAGTGACTGCCGTTTGCAACGCAATACGTCGCAGATAAACCAGGAGGCAAACTTCGGTTCCGTCCATGATAACTGGCAAAATGTAGCCACTCTACAATGAAGAATCGCTAAAAATTACTTGTACGTCCAATATTAATATATTGCTCAAGTGTGTGGGGACAACACCGATAGAACTAACAGGGGATGCTAAACGCACAGTAAAAAGACGGCAGGATAGTCATAGACTGGAAAATAATTTTTTGTCCAGTGTAGTCAGTCCAGTGTTTCTTTTATAGTCGGGTAAATACCAAGGCTGAGTACATCTACATATATACTCAGCAGGTTCAGTTGCGTGCTGAACGAATCTAGGCGTAACGAACCCAGTAGCTCGCCTCTGAGGCGAGTCAATGTCTTCCTTTACTCCAAGCTGGCGGGATCCCAAACACATGAGCAGTACTCAAGAATTGGTCACAGAAGTGTTCTGTACGCGGTCTACTTTTTAGATGAGGTGCACTTACATAAATCTTTGCCTATAAACCACCATTCCCCTTTTCTACCACAGTCGTTAGATGTTCGTTCCATTTCCTATAGCTTGCAACGCCACATCTAGACATTTAATCCAAGTGAATTCGTCAAGCAGCAAGCCACTAATAACTGCATTCAAACACCACAGTTTTGCTTTTCCTACTCGTCTCCATTAATTTACACGTTTCTACATTTAGAGAAAGCTGACATTCATCATACCAAGTACAAAATTTTGTCTAAGTCAACTTGTATTCTGCTACTGTCACTCAAAAACGACACCTTTCCGTGCACCAAAATGTCATCAACAAATAGCAAGAGATAGTTTCTCATCATGTTCACCAGATTATTCATGTTTGCAGAGAATAAGTGCAGTCCTATCACACTTCCGTGTGGCACACCTGGCTACACCCTTGTCCCCTATAACACATGCCGTCGAGGACAATGTACTGGGTTCTGTTACCTAACACTACCGTCGAAGTCCCCTAATCACTGCAGTTGCTTGCTTTATTATTACATTAAAAAGTGTACACGCGGGGATGGTTTCGAATGAAAGATGCAGAAAAAAAGTATTAATAAAGAATATTTACCCCTGGAGCTATATTGAACGTCCGTTTCCGATCTCTTATTAATGAAGTGTGATAGTGATTTTTCTTGCGGAGTAGCCTCTTGTATGGTGTTGTATTAACAGTATGTCATCCATCAACAGGGTAACTAAAACAATGTAATTAAAAACTTCGACAACCATTGAGTCCATAGTGAAGATTTCGTCAATTGGCTTAATAACTTTTTTCTATTTGAAGTTGGAAAGTGAGTTATTTTGAACTGTTCGATATCTGTTCATTCAACGACTGCATCATTAAGTTTTTGTATGCCCATACTTGTGATTGGAGGTCTGGAAGACTTCGGCCGTTCACTTATGTACGAAAATGAAACACCTTCAGCAGTCCTTGTATGTCATTTATCGTACGAATACAGATTCGGTGATTCAGTGAGCCATCTTCAGGCCTTAGCTGATGCTGAAGGGGTTAACATCATACATATACACAAGGCGTCAACGTAACTGGTTTACTCAGATAACCTGTAACTTGGATGTTGTCTCTCAAACCACGTAGCCATACAATAAATGAAGTCATAAGGACGGCTGTAGATGTTTCATTTTCTTAGTTAATACATCATTAGGTTAGATTCATATCTCTGCAGACATTCCATATGTGCTCTAGCTTAAATGGTAATTAGCACGAAGGAAAAGTGGACTGGAAAATGCAGGCAAGATCATTCGGAGTGGACGTAACTGCAGTAGACGCGCTCTCTTATGTAATGGATGATAGATTTTCGAAACCTCAAGACAGCTACATCAGGGTAGCTGCACAGGCATGTGAACCTCGCACTTCCCGTCTCCCGTCACGCCCACTTTACCAATCGATTGGCAATAGTATTTGAGTTACTCTCTTTCTGCATCTAGTAGGTTACATGTTCAATTCTCTACGCTTAATGTTGTTATTTAAGGAGTCCACACTACGGCATCACTGTAAGCAACATTCGTGTCCAACGAACTACTTGGGGAATTCGTTTCAAAGTAGTATAAGGCGAGAGCTACTCAAACGTAAACTGCTTCCGTCTACCTATGTGTACAAGAAGATATCTCCTTGTGAAAGCGAACAGTGTGCAGTGAAGTTTAGTGAAATGGAAAATTAACAAATATAACTTCTAGATCACCAGGTGCTGAATGCGAGATTCACAAGAAAGGCTAAATTTATAGATCTCTTCAGGGCCGCCTACGGAAAGGGCCAATTTTGTCTGACGTAGGCCTTTCCTGCAGCCACCACTGGCTCACAGGTAACATTATTACACTTTTCATCATCCATGTTTGAACTAGCAGCCTCCTTTAAGTCGTCTGATACTTCGTATCTGAAAGCTTCTTAGAGTAAGGTAGTCAATGGTTAATCAAGGATTACTGCTGCACATTAAATCCACGCTGACATATATTTTTCTCTGCACTTCTGATTGCGCAGCTCGTGGTCTCGCGGTAGCGTTTTAGCTTCCCAAGCACGGGGTCCCGTGTTCTATTCTCGGCGGGGTCAAGGATTTTCACCTGCCCTGAGATGACTGGGTGTTGTTGTGTCGTCTTCATCAACATTATTCATACCCATTACGGTCGGAGGAAGGCAGCGGCAAACCGCCTCCAGTACGGTGATGCGGGTCTCCCGCATCGTTCCCCTGCGCTCTGTCGAGAAGCCTGGGTCTTCATTCCAACTAAAGCCAATGTCTAAGGTAGAAAGATAAGGGTGTCAATGACAGACATACATGGATGCCGTTTAGTTTCTCGACTATGTACAGTCACTATGCTTGTTTTTAGTAGTATTCATAAAAGATGCAGATCAGAAAACACATATACCGAGCGAGGTGGCGCAGTGGTTAGCACACTGGACTCGCATTCGGGAGGTGGACGGTTCAATCCCGTCTCCGGCCATGCTGATTTAGGTTTTCCGTGATTTCCCTAAATCGTTTCAGGCGAATGCCGGGATGGTTCCTTTGAAAGGGCACGGCCGATTTCCTTCCCAATCCTTCCCTAACCAGAGCTTGCGCTCCGCCTCTAATGACCTCGTTGTCGACGGGACGTTAAACACTAACCACCACCACCAGAAAACATATACCTTCAAAAATGGTTTAGTTTTTCGTTAGCGTCTGGTCATTGAGACGGATAGAACGTTGAAAGAAATATGGAGGTATATGGTTCAAGAACATAACTTACAGAAATAATGAACGCAGAACAAATGGATCATTTCGCGAACACCTCTTACATAAAGAATCTTCTACATTTGCCAATTGTTTCTTCAAGACGATGAATTTAAATTCTCAAAACGAGAATTATGTTTCTATGCTGCTATTGTAGCGAAATATTTTATTTAGAGGTTATTATAGAAATTGGCTTTCTCTCCACGAAAGACATATTTTTAGATATTTCGGTAGTTTATATTTGCCTATAACAAAGTAGTTCTGAACTGCCACATTACCTGTTTGTACGGTAGACTTCTTAATCAGATTCTCTGACAGGACAAGCTCATTGCGGTTCACAAAAAAAAAAAAAAATGGTTCAAATGACTCTGAGCACTATGGGACTCAACTGCTGTGGTCATCAGTCCCCTAGAACTTAGAACTATTTAAACCTAACTAACCTAAGGACATCACACACGTCCATGCCCGAGGCAGGATTCGAACCTGCGGCCGTAGCAGTCGTACGGCTCCGGACTGCGCGCCTAGACGTTCACAAAATGTAATGCCCTTGTCTACAAACAAATGTCATTTCTGTGATTCCTGTTAGAGGCGGTTGAGATAAGGTCTGAACGATTTTCATTTCATTTTGCGGCGTAAAGTCGAAAACGACGTATCAGGTTAAAGACCGGCAGACTTTTTGTACGATGTGTTCCCTCGTCTGTGCGAAATAACTTGCCCCGTACGCTGGTGCCCCACCGGGAAGTCACATCGACTGGCGCACTGACAGATGGCTCGCATTCGATAATATTGACGGTGCGCTCTGCATATGTTCGTCTACAGTTTTGAAATAAATTACCCTGTGATATATCGGTAGCACAGAAACAAATATAGTCGCGGCTCATTGATTATCGAACACCATGCCGAAATTTAATTGAAAGTACACCAAACGAGTGCAATATTACATTCCTGGCTGTGATATCCGCCGCAAAATGCATTCAGTATCGGCAAAATGTACCAGAGGAATTCTGAGAACCCCGTAAAGGCGGATAATGCGTTTTTGTGGTGTGATTCTGCTGAAAACCGTATTTATATGACACTGGGAGTACAGACATGGAAGTTACAGTCTCAAACGTGTTTTGCACTTCATTCGCTTCCCCAAACAATGAGTAATTAAATGCCACGAGCCGTGAAAATATACTTGGCTGATACAGAGTTTAGAGAACCAAGAGAGTGGATCAACGTATAATGTTGCACTATGTATACAGCATCACAATTACAGCCAAAGATACTACTGTTTATTCCGTTTTCACTTCATTGAGAGTAAAATACACTGATGTACAAAATAAAGTGCAAAACCGTGAATGAGCTAGAATTCTAGAAATACTGAAACGAGTGGGAATTTTTGATGGTGGAAGGAAATTATCACTAAAGTTCTGCGTGACGCAATCTTGGGTTCACTTTTGTTCATATATTGTATGGAAAAGTATAGTGTTTCGTTATTCATACAGGAAGTTGAAAAAGGCGTTATCTGTATAACGGAGTTACCTGTGACGTGATATTCCGTTTTGGAGGTGGTGTAGAAACTGCTTTCGGTGCACACTAAGTACTCGTAATGCTGTCATATTAATTTTGTCCAGCAAGCGCAAAACAGCTTGACGTTCCAGAGATTACAGCAGCGGCTTCTACTATTATTTTTGCCAACCACGAGAAGTATTAATCTGTCGTGATTATTTTTCAGCAGATGAAACAGTGGCGAAGTGAGCCTGTGGAACAACTAGCGACACTTGTTGTAAATCTGTCGGAATATTTGTCCACCAGGTTATTTTTTAATATGAAAAAGTGTATCTTGTTACTTTTCCTCTTAGACGGAATTTTTTGACTTCTTGTGTATGATTGCTGTAGCAATAAGAAAACGGTAAGCAGAACATTTTTAAGATGATCCTCGTGTTATAATAAATCGTCTTAGGTATACAGAAACGAATGAAATGTACGTCTTTCAGAGAATTATCAATTGGTCTGTATTCTGATAATCATACTCTCTTGCACAAGAATTGAAAATTCCCAATGGGCAACGCAAAACACGAACAGTTTCCAATATATAGAATAGATTTTTGTCCATCAGTGTGGGTTATTCGATGAAAATGTTGGACTAATATGAGCTTGTAGTTTGCTTTTAAAGAACCAATCGTTTATATGAATGCTACAACAAATTTTCCCAACCCGATTCCACGTAAATAGGCAAAATGACGCTCGGTACCACTCTCCATAAGCCCTATTTTCTTTGGTGCTACTGCGGTTGTGAATACGAAAGGTAAATGTTACTGGCAGTGATATTTCACTTTGTGTATGATCACAGACTGGGGTAATCCTATTTGATAACGAAATGAAGCGTATAAGCCGTTGTAAGAAATACTTGCCAGCCAAGACTAGTGATGCAGACACCCATTCCCATCTTAGAAATTCAGCAAGTTAAACTATATTTGGTGCCAGGAGTGACATAAGCCACATGACGTTTGTGTGATACGCACTTGCGTTTTGAATAGGGTCACTTTCTATGCATAAGAGCAGAAAAAAAACTGTACGAGATTATTAAATGGGAAGCAAGAAAAATAAATGGTAATTTCCGATTTATAAGCACTCCAGTTGCAGATCAACAGTTCTACTCTTTTGTGGCACAGCTTTTATCCAGCGTGCGTTTTTTGGGCGGAAAATGCAACATAAGAGAAACTCCACAGTGTAAAACAGGAAATATTTCTTGCTCTTCATTTGGTAACACGACATACACAGTGTACGTTTATTTATCTTATCAGATTCTTCAATACTCATACATCGAAAGCAACCATTACGAGAACACCTTTCTCACACAGCCATGTAACGGAGGACATATTGCTAACGCCATGCACTGCAGGTTTCACTGTATAAAACGTGAACGTAGACATTTTAAGATCTGTCTTGGTGCCTGAAACAGGTTGTAGCTCTAATACGGAATGGAGTTCTATAAAATAGTTACCTTCCTCATCATACACATATTTTTTATTTATATTTCAACTTTGACACTCCAAATGTTAAACTACACCTGCTCAATCTGAACCACTCTCATCGGCTGCAGCAAGTTCTTATTCTTCCATCTCCCTGCACCAAGTGCTGGCCGGACGGTGTGGCCTAGCGGTTCTAGATGCTCCAGTCTGGAACCGCGCGACCGCTACGCTCGCAGGTTCCAATCCTGCCTCGGGCATTGATATGTGTGATGTCCTTAGGTTAGTTAGGTTTAAGTAGTTCTAAGTTCCAGGAGACTGATGACCTCAGATGTTAAGTCCCATAATGCTCAGATCCATTTGAACCAAGTGCTGTCTGTCATATCCCACTGAAAGTTGGCCGTTTCTGCCAACGTAGAAATGACGCTGGCCAGTTGCAGCAGATCTTCTGGGTCCTGGCCAGTAAAAATTTTATAAATAAGTTAAATTCATACTCCTGTGGATTTCGTTATGATTACCCAATGATGCTGTGATGTGGAGAGGAATACAGAAACTATCAACACAATGTGATCAAAATTATCCGGACAACTGGCTGAAAATGACTTACAAGTTCGTGGCGCCATCCATCGGTAATGCTGAAATTCAATATGATGTTGGCTTGCCCTTAGCCTTGAAGACAGCTTGCACTCTCGTAGGCATATGTTCAGTCAGGTGCCGGAAGGTTTCTTGGGGAATGGCAGCCCATTCTTCACGGAGTGCTGCACTGATGAAAGGTATCGATGTCGGTCGGTGAGGCCTGGCATGAAGTCGGCGTTCCAGAACATCGCAAAGGTGCTCTATAGGATTAAGGTCAGGACTCTGTACAGGCCAGTCCATTACAGGGTTGTTATTGTCGTATAACCGCTCCGCCACAGGCCGCACCTTATGAACAGTGATCGATCGTGTTGAAAGATGCAATCGCCATCCCCGAATTGCTCTTCAACAGTGGGAAGCAAGCAGATGCTTAAAACAATAATTTAGGCCTGTACTCTGACAGTGCCAAGCAATACAACAAGGGTGGCAATCCCCGTCCATGAAACACACGACCACACCAAGACCACACCATATCTTAACAATTGTCCTGTAATCCTGCCCTATTTTCTGGTCTATGTTTCCCACAAATGTCTTTCTTCATCAGTTCTGACAAAAATCCTCTTCATTTCGTATCTTCTTACTCCGCTTAAATATAGACATCCGTCTGCAACATCATATCTCAATTACTTAAAACTCTCTCCTTATCCTCTTTCCGTCAGTTTGTGGTTTTTCACTTCCATACAATGTTATGCTCCTGACATATATCTTCAGATACTGATGCTATGTTTGATAAGAATAAACCCCCTTTGGTGATGGTGTCCTCTTTCCCTGTACTAATGTGCTTGTTATGCCAGCTTGCTTGGCCCACTATGAGATTTTGCTTTCAAGCACTTCATCTAAATGTGGCCTCCACTTCCTATCTTAAGTTTGCTCCTCCTTAGATATGTGCTGTTCCTCAATATTTTCGAGGTTCACAGTCGACCCACAGCAGGAACGAGCACACAAGACATGTATGACCAAAAAAAATCTAGTAAGTGTGGACTCTAAAATGCATACTTTGATGAAAACTTGTCCACCTTTGATGAGAAACACATCTCTTCTACTGAACTTTGTGCAGATTAAGACTCTGTGCCAGGCTGAGACTTGAACGCCGGCTCTTTGTATCTCACAGGACAGGGCTGAGCTATCCTAAGATGACCCACAACCCGTCCTCGCAGCTTTACTTCTGACGGTACCTCGTCTCCTACCTTCCAGACTTCACAAAAAAATGGTTAAAATGGCTCTGAACACTATGGGACTTAACATCTATGGTCATCAGTCCCCTAGAACTTAGAACTACGTAAACGTAACTAACCTAAGGACATTACACAACACCCAGTCTTCACGAAGCAGAGAAAATCCCTGACCCAGACTTCACAGTTTTGTGAAAATTACAGGAATAGCAAATGATCCCACTTTGTATCTCGGCCCTACACACATTTTTAATCTTCCAAAAAGTTTCAAATCAGCATACACTTCGCTGCAGAGTGAAAATTTCATTCTAAATGTGCTGATAGGCCTTAAGGTAAGCGTTTCAGATGTTTACCTGACATCTTTTTCTTGTCTTGGTCCATATCGCATCCTCCCAAAATACAGAAAGCAAGGAGCTTGCATTAGAAGAGATTTGTACCATAGTGTCCTAAGGCATGCACTTTAGATCCCCTTTTACTAGTTTTTGCTTCAAATTATCGTTCCTCCCATATCCCTGAATACTGATCATTCCACTTGGGACTCCCTATACATTCAGTGCTTAGTTTAATTCCATCCAGCACATCCTGTCACTGTTTCTCACATTAACAGAGGACAGGAATGTCGCTAGCGAATCTTATGAATAGTTTTTATTCTGAGTTTTTTCCCCGTCCCAAACAGAACAAGTAGCGGTTTGGAAGTAGACGAAGTGAGACGAAGATAACTAGGGAATAATCTTCTGTTGTCGTCGTAGTTACCAACGGAAAAGTTCTGTTCAATGAAAAATGTCCTTTGTTGCATTGTTGCAAGTTTTTTCCACAGTGTTTGGAAAACCACGAAAAACTTTTAAAGGAGGAGGAACGAGGAGTGGATAAAATTAGATTGTACTCCTTTTTTTCAGTGATCAGTCTTCTGACTGGATTGATGCGACACGCCACGAATTCCTATTTGCTGGCTGCTGGATATATTCCAGTCCCTGTCTTCCTCTACGGTTTTTGCCCTCTAGAGCGCCCTCTCGCACAAGGAAGTCATTCCCTGATGTCTTAATAAATGTCTTGTCATCCTGTCCCTTCTCCTTGTCTGTATTTTCCAAAAATTCTTTTCCTCTAGATTCTGCGCACAACCTCCTTATTCCTTACTTTACCAGTCCACCTAATTTTCAACATTCGTCTCTAGCACTACATCTCAAATGCTTCGATTCTCTTCCGCTCCGGTTTTTCCATAGTCCATGTTTCACTACCATACAGTGCTGCGCTCCAAACGTACACTCTCAGAAATTTCTTCCTCAAATTAAGGCCTATTTTTGATACTAGTAGACTTCTATTGGCCAGAAATGCCCTTTTTGACAGAACTAGTCTGCTTTTGATGTCCTCCTTGCTCTGTCCATCATTGTTTATTTTGTTGCCTAGGCAGTAGAATTGCTTAACTCCTTCTACTTCGTGACCATCGATCCTGATGTTAAATTCCTCGCTGTTATCATTTCTACTACTTCTCATTTCCTTTGTCTTTCTTCGATTTACTTCTAAAATGGTTCAAATGGCTCTGAGCAATATGGGACTTAACATCTGACGTCAACAGTCCCCTAGAACTTAGAACTACTTAAACCTAACTAACCTAAGGATATCACACACATCCATGCCCGAGGTAGGATTCGAACCTGCGACCGTAGCGGTCACGCGGTTCACGACTGAAGCGCCTGAAACTGCTCGGCCACACCGGCCGGCTCTTCGATTTACTCTCAATTCATATTTTGCACACATTAGACTTCATACCTTTCAGCAGATCCTGTAATTCTTCTTCACTTTCAATCAGAATAGCAATGTCATCAGCGAATCGTATCGTTGATATCCTTTCACCTTGAATTTTAATTCCAATCTTGAACCTTTCTTTTAATTCCATCATTGCTTCTTCGAAACACAGATTGAACATCCCTGTTTTACTTCCTTCTTGGCCGTCGTCCACTCTTATTATTATTGTACTCCAAGTGAACGGTAACAGTGTGTTCCAACTCACATACCTTGGCGTGGTTAATCAAAATAACTTATGTGGTGTCGGGGAAAGCATGAAACGTAAGAAGATACTGTAACCTCCTTTACGTGGGCTTGGTTGGAATTCATATATAAGGTCGAGTCTTGAACAAAAATACCCTAAAAGGCCCATGTTACACTACAGGCCATTAAATTTGCTACACCAAGAAGAAATGCAGCTGATAAATGGATATTCATTGGACAAATACATTATACTATAACTGACATGTGATTACATTTCCACGCAATTTGGGTGCACAGATCCTGAGAAATCAGTACCCAGAACGACTACCTCTGCCCTTAATAACGGCCTTG
Organism: Schistocerca gregaria; assembly: GCF_023897955.1. NCBI lineage: Eukaryota > Metazoa > Arthropoda > Insecta > Orthoptera > Acrididae > Schistocerca > Schistocerca gregaria. The sequence goes on from NC_064920.1 coordinate 440,995,584, forward strand.
ATACACCTGGTCATTGAGCCAAACAGAGCTTGGATGACGTGTACAGGTATAGCTGCCCATGCAGCTTCAACACGATACCACAGTTTATCAAGAGTAGTGACTGGCGTATTGTGACGAGCCAGTTGCTCGGCCACCATTGACTGCAATCGCCATAGGCTACAATCCGACCTTTTGTCAAAGTCGGAAACGTGATGGTACCCATTTCTCCTTGTTACAAGAGGCATCACAGCAACGTTTCACCAGGCAACGCCGGTCAACTGCTGTTTGTGTATGAGAAATCGGTTGGAAACTTTCCTTATGTCAGCACGTTGTAGGTGTCGCCACCGGCGCCAACCTTGTGTGAATGTTCTGAAAAGCTAGTCATTTGCATTTCACAGCATATTTTTCCTGTCAGTTAAATTTCGCTTCTGTAGCACGTCATCTTCGTGGTGTAGCAATTTTAATGGCCAGTAGTGTACTTCCATTTTTTTCTGATTACACTTCCTTACGAATAAAAATCGTGAATAAAAATCTGTTCTCTTTACCGGCACATGTTGCTGTGTTACGTTGCCGATTCAAAATCGAATGAGGACGCATTACTACAGATCAGTTAATAACCAGTGATACCATTTCACTCTTTTTAAACCTATTCCTGAATCGTTATTTTATGCCTAAAGCTATCTGACATTACAGAATTCTAGTATTACAAATTAATCAATCGTAGCGGCATCCAAAAGCACAGAGCAGAAATTACTGGAAGCTGAAGAGGCAGCTTTCGTGCCGTCACCGCTTCCGCCTGCCACCGTGGCGGCGGTACGAATCGATCTCTGGCACGCGGCGAACTCGCGACGTCCGGAGCTTTGTTGGGCCGCCGTAAAACAGCGGGCGGCCAGTGGGGGTCGCTTCCGTGGCATCGCGGCCGCTTTCCGGTTCGTAATTAACACGCTGCACCCCTCGGCCGGCTCTCTTTATTGCACAGCGTGCGCCCGCTCGCACGCACACACACACAGACACACACACACACACACACACACACACACGAGCGCGCGCGCGCGCGCGCGTGTTACCGCTACCGACTGGAGGAAGCGCTGCATGGCTGCATGGCAGTGTGCGATGTCTAAGCGTCGCCACTTCCGCCCCTGCTCCAAGGGGAATTTGCTATGGATCCGTGTCTGAGGAGGCGGCAGCGCGATCTCACCACCTCTGCTGGCTGCCTATGTGTTGGCACACCCAACGTCTAACCCAGTGATGAAGGAGCGAAGAAGCAACTACAGCAAGTGTGTAGCCAATGACGACTCAGTACTCCAGATTACAGAAGAGAGGGGAAAAAAGGAAATGTCAGGAGAGCATGTTAGAAGTGTGCCGCGTACAGCCACGGTTAGCCAATGGATGTAAAGCATTTACCGCTACATTTCGTTGATTCCTAACTGAAACAGTTTTGTCTGGGGCGATCGTACTAGGGTAAGATGTAAGATATGGTTCACTGAGAGAACGTGCTTTGTACGCTACATGACCACGTTGCCTGAAACACGAAAACGTGTCCCTCTTATTTATGAATATTAAGGTTTTCCTTTTTTTTTTTAAAGGGTTCTTCGAAAAGATAACAGTTCATACCATTTACTTCGTTCATTGTTTTCGTAACACACGTGCTAACAAACGGCTAGACCCAACCAAGCTCGTATTAGCAATTAAATTTAATGCCGCTTTCACATTGTAGTTTGATTTCCTTTCTCAAGTTTATCACGCTGTAACAGTCGACGGTAGCCTTAATATGAAAGATATTCAAAAGAAAATCTACGGAACAACACTGTTGACATACATTGTTACTGTAAATAAATTTCAAAATATTCTCCAAATAATCTTAAAATATTCCTTTGACTTTTATTAATGAATGAAATTTTTTCAAGAAAATGCTTAATAAAGTCCCCTCTATACAGGTAACGCCGCTTTGAACAATTTTTATTCATTTTCAACATAATTTTGAAGGATTTGTAAGATTTTCGAGGCCACCTTAGCTTTATAGAGATTCCTTTATTAAGCAGTGCTCAATTAATTTTCAAAAAAAATTAAAGAATTTTTAAGATTTTATAGAAAATTTTGGGAAATTACTTACGGTAACAATGTATGATCCAAGCTGTGATTGTGTTAACGACAAAATAGTGTGAATGTGAATGTAACGTGAAGTCTATATTCAAAAGTAATTACCAGAAACTCCAGCACAGCTATCACACTTGTGCACTAGCCGACGGTTCCCTGTTCGCAGAAATCCTGTGGTGTCCCTGAAAGAGGAGTGTCTGCTATTAGCAACGACTGCTACTTACGAATGTGAATCCCTTTACTACTCAGTCATTCCGATATCTAAATGTTGACAAATCGTAAGAGTAATGACGGATAGTGATCTTACAGTGGCATTCATTAATACTGAGAATAACGAAGTATTAGCTTGAAAAAAAATCTGCTTCACTCCTTGCTGTTCTAATGGGAAACATGTGGGTACTAACATCACAAATGATTATTTACAGCCGCCCGCGGTGGTCTCGCGGTTCTAGGCGCGCAGTGCGGAACCGTGCGACTGCTACGGTCGCAGGTTCGAATCCTCCCTCGGGCATGGATGTGTGTGATGTCCTTAGGTTAGTTAGGTTTAAGTAGTTCTAAGTTCTAGTGGACTAATGACCACAGCAGTTGAGTCCCATAGTGCTCAGAGCCATTTGAACCATTTTTTTCTATTATTTACAGGAATAGATCCAACCACGAAGATGAGCGTAAGGGGAAAAGTTCATGGGCAGGCAGTAAATGCCTGGTTTCTTGGGTCAGTTGCCTCTTTACATCACTGCGCTTTGTTGAACATTACTGGAAAGAAGAATTCCGCTAAATTTCGATTACGCCATAAGTCAGACAAACCTGAAGACTGTAAATTTTCTAAATGCTTAGAGATTACAATACAAATAGCCAAAATTGAAACGATCATATACCTAATGCTGTGGGTAGAGCATACCAAACACTGCAATTCTTTGGCAGTACATTTGAAACGTGCAACAAGTCTGCTAAAGATACTGCTTACACAACACTTGTCCACCTATTCTGGAGCACTGATGTGCAGTGTGGGATCCGCATCAGATGGGACTGACGGATGACATTGAAAAAATTCAGAGGACGGCAGCTCGTTTTGTATTATCGCGAAATAGGGGAGATAGTGCGAAATAGGGGAGACACTGCCACATCATAAGTGACTCGGAGTGGGAATCATTAAAACAAAGGCGATTTTCGTTGCGACGGGATGTTCTCAAGAAATTTCAATCACCTCACTTTGCCCGAATGGGACCTCCCGGTCAACGATGCCATACGATCATTTCCATTTTTCAATCACCAATTTTCTCCTCCGATTCCGAAAACATTATCAAGATAAAATAAGTGAAATCAGGGATCGGACAGAAAAATTTAAATGATCGTTCTTCCGCCACGCTGTTCGGTAGTGGATCGGTAGAGAGACAGCTTGAAGGGGGTTTTACTGAACCCTCTGCCAGGCACTTTATTGTGAGTAGCAGAGCAATCACATAAATGTAGATGTAATGGAAGGTCCGCGAAACACCCGTCTAGGCTGTCTTAACCTCTTCGTAGAACTAAAACCGTTTTCTATTCCGGTTTCTTTAGATTTTAGGTTAGGTGGCTGTTGAATAGGATGGATATGCAACCATAAAGGCGACATTTTGTCTAACAGATTGTATATTTAATGAGTCTTCTTCCTGATTATACCACTATTTTTCTTTTTTAAAAACCTATTACAAAAGTAAAGTACAAAGAATTGGAAGTCAGCGAAAGAAAACGCAAATTCCTAAAACGCGAATTGTGGGAGAGAAACCATCGTTCTTGACTTAACCTGTGCTAGCAACGAGCGAAAAATCGGTTGCCTTCAAAATATGTAAAAGAAAGCAAACAACGCTTTAGTAAATTGCATACCACATTCGTAATCAAAAACTGTTTTTAATATCTAAAAATCAAGGTGTTGGAAAACGTGCAATACTTTTAGAACCACAACTGGCGATGTTTTGTCAATAACGCATCTGGTGTACCACTCTCTTCAATTGCAGTATGCTTAAGACAGGTTCAAATGGTTCAAATGACTCTGAGCACTATGGGACTTAACTTCTGAGGTCATCAGTCCCTTAGAACTTGGAACTACTTAATCCTAACTAAGCTAAGGACATCACACACATCCATGCCCGAGGCAGCATTCGAACATGCGACCGTAGCGGCTACACGGTTCCAGACTGAAGCCCTTAGAACCGCTCGGCCACTTCGGCCGGCTCTTAAGACAGGAAACGAACCGAATGATAAATGTTACAAAACTGCTGCTGTGGAAGAAGACTATCCAGTCAAACACTTAATTCAGTTTTAAAATTCGTTCTCTTGTTTGTACATGAACATTTTTTATTTTGTCAGATGCTATCATCTTCCACTATGAATTTAAAGTTTGCAGTTCCTTCTGTTCTGTGGCGTATTAGGTTCTGCCAGTGGAAGTCTCATGGTCCGATTCAGTTCTTTAATCCGTCACCACCAAAGCTTGGCATTTACTGTGAAATCAAGTCGACACAATCACTTTCAACTCACTTTTCGATAAAAGCATCTCCTCGGGGGATAACTCAAGCACACAGCAGAGCAATTCTCTATTATGCCAATCACATATAGCGCGCGGAAAGAGCGAACACATATATCTTTTCGGTCAATCTCTGATTTCCCTTATTTTATCATGGTTATCGTTTCTGCCTATGTAGGTGTGTGTCAACAAAATACTTTCGCATTCGGGGGAGAAAGTTGGTGATTGGAATTTCGTGAGAAGATTACGTCACAAGATTACGTCACAACGAAAAACGCCTTTCTTTTAATAATGTCCAGCTCAAACCCTGTATCATTTCAGTGACACTCTCTCCCATATTTCGCGACAATGCAGAACGTGCTGCCCTACTTTGAAATTTTTCGATGTACTCCATCAATTCCATCTGTAAAGCATCCCACACCGCAAAGCAATATTCTAAAAGAGGGCGCTCAAGCGTAGGGTAGGCAGATTCCTTAGTAGATCTGTTACATTTGCTAAGAGTCGTGCCAATAAAACGCAGTCTTTGGTTATGCTTCCCCACAACATTTTCTATGTGTTCCTTGTTGTTCGTAATTGTAATACCTAGGTATTTAGTTTAATTTACGGCTTTTTCATTAGACTGATTTATCGTGTAATCGAAGTTTAACGAGTTCCTTTTAGCTCTCACGTAGATGACCTCACACTTTTCGTTATTTAGGGTCAACTGCCACTTTTCGCACCATTCAGTCATCTTTTCTAAATCGTTTTGCAGTTTGTTATGATTTTGTGATTTTTTTAGTCGATAAACGACAGCGTCATGTGCAAAGAATTTAAGACGGCAGCTCAGATTATCCCCCAAATCGTTGATATAGATAAGCAACAGGAAAGGGCCTATAACACTACATTAGGAAATACGAGAGATCAGTTCTGTCTTACTCGATGGCTTTCCGTCAGTTACTACGAACTGTGACCTCTCTGACAGGAAGCCACAAATCCAGTCACATAACTGAGACGATATTCCATAAGCACGCGATTTCACTACAAGCCGCTTGTGTGGTACAGCGCCAAAAGCCTTGCGGAAATCCAGAAATACAGAATCCATCTGAAACCCCTTCTCAATAGCACTCAACACTTCATGTGAATAAAGAGCTAGTTGTGTTTCATAGGAACGATGTTTTCTAAACCAATGTTGATTGTGTGTCAATACAACGTTTTCTTCGAGGTAATTCATAATGTCCAACATATGTTCCAGAATCCTGCTGCATATTGGCGTTAATGATATCGGCCTGTAATTGGTGGATTACTCGTACTACCTTTCTTTAATATTGGTGTGACCAGGATGGTAGGACATCTGTCAAGACATCAAGAAATAACTTCCATGGTACTAGAGGGAGGTGTTGGGGATACAAACTGTAAAGGAAAACAGAGACTGGAATACATCCATGAAATAATTGAGGACGTAAGATGCAAGTGCTGGTCTGAGATGAAAAGGCTGGCACAGGATAGGCATTCGTGGCGGACCACATCAAACCATTCAGAAGACTGTCAGTAGACGTCCGCATACGGCTGCTGGGCGCTTAGAGCTCTACGGGCGTACAGCTGCCGTGGCCAGCAGTGTCACCAGATCTCTCGCCGGCTCAACATGTATGGGACATTACGAAGTGGACACTTGAATTTACTCACTCTCCAAGGCCTACGAGAACCATTGTAACCAAAGGCGCAAGTTGCTTGGGACAGCCTATGGCAGGACGCCATTCTGCACCTTTATGGTCGTTTGCGAGAGTACACGCCTGCGTTGCCACCATTAACGGTGTTGGGCACCCTTTACAGTTTCATTTGATCTGAATTTGTTATCATACACTCCTACAGTGATAATCTACTTGACACTTCATTTGTCAACAAAATTAATTTTTCCTTGAGGTTGTCACATTTTTTTCCGCGGGAACATATTTCCTACCCTTTTTTTTGTATTTCGTTTTAAGACACCCTCTTTTTCGGAATTATCGTGTTTCTTGAGATAAGAGAATTCAGACATAAAAGAACGGAGCTGTGTTGTTGTGGGTTTCCCCCCACCGAAAGTTATTGCGTCCCACCGAATATCAAAACTGAGAGAGCATCGCGGCTCCCCGTCGTGCGAGACACCACATAAAATTTTGAGGAGCCGGTGCACAAAGCGAGCCCGCAGAGTGAGCTGGGATTAGCGCGGCCTGGACTGGGGATCAAACGCGTCGCGCGCCGCTCCCAGCGGGCGAAACGCCCACCCCCACCCTAAGCTCGCCGCCGCCCTTACGGTCGTCACCAGATATAAAATTTTCTTCCGAAAATAACATTTGGCGAGGGGAGAATATGGAAATGGCCGGTGCGGAGATGCCCCTGCGTGAGGGATTGTACGCCACGGCGCTCGTCGTAGGGAAGTAGTTTCCTGTGCGGCCGTCAGAGGCGCAGCGGTCGCGCCGCACTGTGCTACCACATCGGCGACGAGCGGTCGCGCTCCTTTTGTTTTTAGAGCAGACCTCCCAGGGTCCCTCCCTCGCCTCGCCTCGCTCCCTTCCCCATCTGCCCGCCGCTCCTTCCCCCTTCGAAAAGAGCAGGAAGAAGCTAAATGCTACTGTATGTTGATTACATAAAGGCGAGGGGCCGCCAGGTTAGGGAGCGGCCGACAGGCATCCAGTCTGCCCGCTCAAATAACAGTCTCGCGGTTTCCCGCCGCCCAGAATAGCGCCCTCAGGGTGATATAAGAGGATTGCAACCTGGCGGCTAGGGGGAGCGCCGCTTGGGTGAAGGGGGGAGGCGCTCAGGTGCACTCCATAAATAAATGCGGTAATGACGGTGGATCTGCCGAAAATTGCGGCCGATAAATTTTGACTCTGTGAGAATTGAGAGGGGAGGGAGATATAAATGATTTCCACCGTGGTGTAAGGCTTAAGACCAACGGCTAGGAAGGTCCCGAATGGGTCCATCGGGGATGGATGACCGTAAAATCGTCCGAGATATATGAGCCACTAAATGAGCATCAGGAGGCCATTTCTTTTACCTCCTAATACCAGTGATAATCACTGCAAGTTACTGCTGTTTCTCTTTACTAGTGTTAGGGGAAACAGCAAAATGTAACTGCTCGGTATGTGTTAAAATTCTGACCCACCAGAGACTGCTCTGGGACACTATTCACATTTCGCTACACAGCGTTTGATAACTTGTGGGGTACAAATACAGTAGAAACCCGATGTAAAGGTGTTGTCGATGGACACGCTTTATCCTCGCGTTATAGCTTAATCGCAATATGCCGATACAGAGCTGTGTAATGACAAATTACGCATCGAAGGTTTGTAAAGGCAATAACATAATCTTTCAATGGAGAAACAATACAACCAACGGGTTGCAAAAAATTGTTTAACACATGTACCTAGGTTTCGACATCTCTAAGGATGTCCTCATCAGAATGAGAATTTAAAAGTCAAAGTAACATTGCGAGAAGGCAACATAATATAATACCATACTGCGTTATGAAGGAAAACATTTTAAATAAAGCTAACTAAATAAATTACATAAACTTCACTCAACATTGTAGCAGTTCCAAATAAAATACTGTACTGCACTGCGATAGTAAAATACAGTGCAGAACACACGACATTTACAGCACTATCAGCGACCATTTCCCCGCAGATTTAAACAAATCAGTCAGTCTTTTTAGCGGAATCGTTTCACGCTGTTTGTTTTGTATGTATCGTTTTTTGTTTATCAGATGCAATAACTGAATACGTTTTGATTCACTTCCGCTCTCCATCCATGTAATCACTATGTTTATGTTATTCAATATTTCGTGTGCAGTTTTAAGATCCAGTCTAGTTACTTTGCGTCACACTCTCAAGCGCGAGATGTTCATTCAGGTTTCTGTTCAAGCAATAGTCCTGATATAACAGTAATAACACAAATCAAAAATAGAATTTAGTTACACCTACGCCTCTCGGTTGTTGTTTTCAGGGCTTGCATGTTGCACAGGTAGATGGTGCAACAGAACTGCTACATGAAGACTGTGATAAGGCTTTTTGTAATGCGGTACGTCGGGCTTCTGCTGCACAGTGGCGCCTTCTGCTGTTATCTTGGAATTTACATTCTGCTTTTCACCTATCTAACTCAAGGTACTGATTTTTACATTAAGCTTGTGTAACAAGCTATTTAGAAAGACATGTTTATTGTAGGTAGGTAGACTGATTCGAGAGAGGGGGGACCGAACAGCGAGGTCATCGGTCCCAGCGGATAAGGGAAGGATGGGGAAGAAAGTCGAAGTAGTTTCGCTCCTCTGGAACCAGTCAGATAGACCGAGAGCTTGGCACGAGTAGTGGGAAAGTTCGCCGTCACCTAAAATCTTCGTCCCAGGCGCAGTGGAATCCACGGAGAGGACACTCCATCCATGTGAAAACAACACGGATAGCGGCAGTTACCGCTCATAAGCTCGCTCTAATGGGCGTAGGAGAGGGCGACAGGGGTCGCTATTGACAGTGGGAGGGCCCATCGTAGATCCACTGGCCAGTCAGCACCCGCTTCAAGCTGGGCAGCCCCTAGTCAGTTAGGTATCGGCCCGTCCTGGTGCCGATTGTTCCATTGGGTGTCTGGAACACTAGCACTGTTAGAGGTCGTCGCAGTAATATCGACAGCCGCTGCTAGAAAAATAAAAAAAATACAAAGTAAAAATATTTCATTGCGCATCGGTACACGGAACATCCGCACCATGCTGCAAGTCTTCCCGGACACCTGAGTAAGCTCACAAGGGCTACACAAAACGGCTTCTATCGACTTAGAGCTAGTCAGACTCAATACAGCTATAACAGCACTGCAGGAAACCAGGCTACCAGAAGAAGGCTCAACACAGGAAGAAAACTACACTTTTTTCTGGAAGAGTAAAGATGTTGCTAGCCCCAGACAGCAGGGAATCGGTGTTGATGTCCTCAATGACTTGTGGCGTTGTACCGAATATCCGATTGGGATCTCAGAAATCATTATGACTCTGCGTTTCACAACAAATAGTGGACCACTGACGCCGATATCTGTACATGAACAAACACTCACCTCAGCTACAGATGTCAAGAATCAATTTTATGAACAATTAAGCGATGTGGTACAATACGTGCACTCACGGGATCGTCTGTGCATCCTTGGTGATTTCAACGCTCATATTGGTAGTGATTTTGCCACTTGGTCTGACTGCCTAGGCAAACACGGAATGGGCAAGATGAATGAAAATTGTCTACGGTTGCTTGAATTCTGTGCAAAGTATTAGTTGTGTGTCACCAATACATACTTTTAAATCAAACTGAACCACAAGATTTCCTGGATGCACCCCCTCTCAAAACGTTGGCAACAATCTTATTCTAACTAAACGGAAAGATCTGCGTTAATTTCTTAATACACGTTCTTTCCTTAGTGCAGAATGTGACTCGGATCATGCACTAGTAGTGACAAAAGTGCGCATCGTGACTAAAAAGTTTCACTCTGCCAGAACACCTTACAAAACTAAAATTAATCTTTGCCAAACAAGAAACACTGCTGCAGTAGAAGTATTTAGCGATGAGATACGAAAAAAGGTGGATCCCTGGGACCCAGCCGCTCCTATTTCTGAAGACTGGCAGAAGATAAAATCACTTCTTAGCGTTACGGCTGGAAATGTGTTCGGTAACCTGGAAGTAAAATCCCAGGATTGATTCATCGAGAACGTAGATGTCCTAAAACATCTCCTTGAGGCTAAGCGTCAGGCCAGTGTCATCTGGCATCAAAACCATGCAATTCTACACACCAGGGAGCTAAACAAAGTAAAGGCAGCTGTTCAACGCACTGTCCGCAAGTGCAATAATTCCTGTTGGGAGCATCTTTGCACTGTCGTACAGGAATGTTTCAGTGCTGGCGACATTGGTGGTGTGCACTCGGGCATCAAGCGGGCCATTCGACCCATTCCAAAGAAGAGCGTACCACTCAAGGAAATCGGTGGAAAAGTCATCACAGATCGAAATCGTCAATTGCACCGTTGGGTAGAATATTACTCCAGCTTCTACTCACATCCCGTGAACATTATTCCAAACGCAATGGATGAAATTCCTCAGATGACACATTACCATGACTTGGATGTTCACGCCTACTATGGAGGAGCTTCAAAGTGCAATTTCACAGCTTAAATTTGGGAAGTGCCCTGGCAAAGACATCATCTCCACATAAATGATAAAACTTAAGCCAGTTTTTCGCTGCTTTTCAACCTCTTACTGAAATGTTGGAGAGGTTCTAGGCGCTTCAGTCCGGAACCGCACTGCTTCTACTGTCGCAGGTTCGAATCCTGCCTCGGGCATGGATGTGTGTGATGTCTTTAAGTTAGTTAGGTTTAAGTAACTCTAAGTCTAGGGGACTGATGAACTTAGATGTTAAGTCCCATAGTGCTTAGAGCCATTTGAAACATTTTTTTTAATGTTTTGCTGAGGGTACTGTGCCGCCAAGATATGCGCGATGCTAATATTGTTACTTGATACAAAGGGAAAGGTGATCGCGGCGATTGCAACTCTCACCGTGGAACCTCACCTCTTAGTATACCTGGAAAAACATTTGCCCGTGTGGTGTTGGACAGACTTCAGAAGCTTGGCGAGTGCATATATCCCGAGGAACAATGTCGATTTCGTCCCTAACGTGGTACAGCTGATATGATCTTCACACTCCGACAAACTCAGGAAAAGTGCCGTGAGCAAAATACCCCTCTGTTCATTGCCATTATCGACTTAAACAAGGCTTTCGACACAGTCAGTAGAGAAGGACTGTATGCAGTACTTTTGATGACAGGGTGTCCTCCAAAGCTCTTAAAGGTAATCATGGCTTTTCACGAAGATATGGAAGGTGCTGTGGTATTCGACGGAATTACGTCTGACTCGTTTTCTGTGAAAAGAGGGGTTCGTCAAGGCTGCGTAATGGCTCCCACTCTGTTCAATATTTTTTTCTCACCACTCCTCAAAGTTGCTTTTGGTGAAACTAACATGGGCCTTCACCTGTATACCAGAGCTGATGGGAAGCTCTACATTTCTCTACCCAGACCGAAGCGCTTCGGAGAAGACTTACTTGTAAATAGTATTTTATTTGCTGATGATGCTGCATTTGTAGCGCATACCCAAGACGATCTGCAAGAGCTTGTGGATAAATTCTCTACTGCATGCAAGCTATTTTCCATGTCTATAAATGTAAAGAAGGTGTTTGTCATGGGACAAGGATATACAGATCCACTTGTCATCAAATTGTACGGCTCCTTGTTGAAGGTAGTAGATATATCCTGCTATCTTGGTTCAATAATGACAGAAGATCTCTTCCTGTATGACGAGATAACTGCACGAATAGGACAGGCTGGAAGCACTTTCGGAAAGTTCCGCACACGAGCATGGGACAACGAACATCTTACACTGTCGACAAATATATTTGTGTATCAATCACGTGTGCTGAGTACATTCCTGTATGGAGCCGAGACTTGGACGTCGTAGGCCAAACGGGAACGAAAGCTCAACACCTTTCACCTGCGGTGCTTACGGAGCATCTTGGGAATATCATGGAAGGATCATATGGTACTGAAACTTGCAAAACAACAGAGTATCACTGCCACGCTCACGCAAAGTCGGCTGCGGTGGCTAGGACATCTGCATGGTATGGACCACTCCCGTCTGCCCCGGCTCACATTACTCAGTGAAATATCAGGAGCAAAGAGACATCGTGGAAGACCTTCACTACGCTTTAGGGAATGCGTCAAGCGTGATGCGTGGGCATTTAATACTGGCAGCGACAAGTGGGAGTTACTCGCTGACGATCGCAGCAAGTCGAGAAAAGTGACTGCAGATGGGAGCAGGATGCACGATCAGGTATGGCTTAATAACTTAGCTGCAGAACGGCCGAGCAGACATGAGCTTACGACTAACTCTCCTGCTAGAGTGACTCACATTTGCCTCGCTTGTGGGAGACAAGTCGGCTCTCGCATCGGAGTTCTGAGCCACCAGCGAAAATGTCTCCAGGATGCCACTTGAATCTTCCGACAGGAAGCACCAGACCATTATATACATACTCATGGTCTTAACAAACAAATAAAAATTTAAATGTAACACGAGATTGGGAAAAGAATAATTTAACTTAAGATTATTTGAGTGAGAAAGAAAAAAGAATGAAGGTTGAGTAGATTGTATGATATCCCACGCTTCATTACAGATGTAAGGATCACTGCATGGCATACCGATTTCTAATCCTAGTGACTGACTGTGACTGACTGTAGCCAAGTATCTACGAATTACCGTGGCGCTGCTGCCTTTAGCCTGTCATACGCCATTCCATTCAGACTTATAGTCTATTCTAATATATTTTAAGACATTGTATTGTTTTATGTGTGTGGCTAGTGTATTTAATTTCTACACGTCCTCGTAATCTAGCGTTACTACTTCTACGCTACAGGCGCTACAAGTTCCTATTTAGGGCACAACATGTCATGGTTATAGCTAGTTATCTCCTATGGACATTACTTCTTGGTGTACGGACACACACCACTGACCGACTCATAACCTGCGTTGTCCTTTCGTAGAGCGACACTAAACTACACTACACCATCCTGGACGCGGCTGTTGCGTGCCACGCTGCCGAGTAGGCAGAATTGACGCTCTTCGTTACGGCGTACGTCACTAATTCAGCTGTTCATGACAGGTACAGCTCAGACACTGATTCGAAAGATATCCTGTCAGTTAATTATCTGGTTAATTAAAAATCCTCTGATTTATGTATTTTTTTAATTTGAGTTTAATAAGCAACAGAAAAAGAACTGCATTGAACGTAAGTTAATTAATGTCAAATATCTACCACAACACCCTGGAGTATCAGCTAACCTGACAAGGCTCCTCATGACATCTCGAGTCATTCTACGTCATAAGCCTTCTTTTTATCTTGTCAGTTTACTTGATTTTCGACATCCTTCTACGGCGCTACATCGCAGACTCTTCGATTCTCTGCATCTCCCGTACAATTCTGTGCTCCATAAGAAGCGGTCCAAGCATTCGTTCTTGTCCAGTTCTTATGTTTTCCTCTTGATTCTTGTACATATTGTATATTACCCGTCACTCACTATGGCATACACCTGTTGTTCTCGGAATTTGGTACAGGTTGCACCAGTTTGTCAACGCGCTTTTTCCATCTCGACAAATCATATGAAAGTGACTGGACTTTTCCTAAGTCTTCTTGTACCCCGTCGTCGAATAGTCCCTCCCGTCCGCAGATATCTTCAGCGTACTATTGCATTTACCCACTCTCTCCTTCCCGTTTAAAAGCTGATGGTCGGGGATTCCATTTCTTTTCATGGTGAGGCCGTTTTGGTTGTCACCCCTACAGCACAGCGGTACGTCGAAGATACTCTACGGCACGTTTTGCTCCCATCTGTGGCAAGTCATCCAGGACTAACATTTTAGTAAGATAATACCCGCCCGCGAACGGAAAGAGTTTCTACTGCTTGTCTCCTTGCTTCCCAGACCCTACCTTGGCCAGAAAGTTCGCCGAATCTCTCTCCAGTTGAGCACTACGGGTAGGTCCTTCCAACCAGCTCGGGATTTTCACGACCTAACGTGCCAATTGGACATAAGTTGGCGCAATATCCCTCAGGAGGACATACGGCAACGCTATCAATGCCAAGCCGAATAACTGCTTGGCTAGAAGTGGACCAATGCTTTATTGACTTGCTCAGTTTGTGAAGCTCTTTGTCTTGAATAAATCATCCGATTTTTCATAGGTTGTAATTATTTGTATGTCTGTGTATGTATCTCTCATCTAACGATTTCCGCCCCATCAGGATAGTTCTTTCGTGTTTTAAGTTTTTCCCACATCGTCATCATCGCCAATACCATCAACTGTGTTGATATTTAAAGCCAAGTTCATTGGTTCAATATATCAGACATATAATATGTTACCAGGAGGCACTGGAGTCCCCTGAAAGACAAGGAGACATCAAACACAGCGATCAATGTCGTTGTTTCCTCGATGCACCTTGAAGGTCTGCTATTTCACCACACAGTACCCAGCTAAGACTAACTGTTGTTTTCCCTATATTTATATATTTGTATTCCCTTTTATGAACGCTTGTGAATTTGACTTCCACTACTGCCAGAGTCTCTACAGATCTATGGACGTTTTGTCGCCACACCAAAGTATGTGCCCCTGACAGCGTCTAGTTATGAAACAGGTGCAGTACTCAGGGACCCTCTGGTCGAGCAGCGAGGACTGTAGGTTTACGTAAGGAAACTTGTGTCTCAGAGATATGGCGACCTCAAGATTCAGTACTATTTTTTCCGCGATGAATCATACTTTTTGGGATAAGTTGTGGTCAATCACGTCTTGAAAGTAGGCAGAAACATGAAGTAAACGTTGCTATAAAATTTCAGTTCGTTCCAATCAAAAAGCGTATGGCAGACGAAGTGAAAATGTTTTTCATATTCATAAAATAAATTACGGAAATTGATGACAGATTTGCATCATCTGCTTTGTATTATGCTTTTAATTTTTATCTCTATTATTGAGACAAATTTCAGTAGTGAGGATGACTGGAAGAACTTTAAATGTAAATTAAATAGGTGCAATGATTGATGTGCGATAAAGCTCATTTCTTAATTTTAGTTCCACGATATTTGCCTTACGAGATTCTAGAGCAATTATAAGGTTATGAGCAGACGATTATTTATTTGGAAAGCCATTACTAGAAGTTGTAGTATTTCTGTGCTACAAGAATGAACATTGGAAACGATCTGTTTCACTGTCCTGCATCTGTTGCCGTATAAAACCGATAGTAGTTTATTGTTTTTCGGGTGGGTCACCCAGACATCAAAGTTGACTCAGAACTCAGTAAGGTTGAAAGGGCATCGAGAGAGTGTAACACACGTCGTTAAAAGGCCACCGTACAACAGGCTTCAGCTGCGCATTAGACGAATACCCTGCACTACGATTGCAGTTACGGCTTTAGTACTCGTTTTGGTCTTCTTCAGTAGAGTTTACAGTTAGCTTATTCCATAACGAACACGAACCCGGTTGGTTCTTGTAAGAGCACAACGGTTTATTAATATACGACCTACACGCTGCTTCCGCTTCGAGTCATTCTGACCGAGCGACGCGGCTCAGCAGTAGAGACACTGGACTTGATTTAGGAGGCGGGCGATTCAAATCCTCGTACGTTCATTCAGCTGTAGGATTTACTTGTGTAGTCATGGGGCATGTAAAATGGCTCAGTACAAAGAAGTGTTCTCCAGATGTCAATATACACGTGTCTCCTACCCTTACCAATGAAAATCTGAGCATCCGATGGCTCGGTGTGGCCTCATCAGAGTACGAGGCGATACAGTAATACGTAAAAAAATGAAACATCTGCAGCCGTCGTTTTATTTTATTGTATTGCAACCAGTTTCGGTGTCTCAATGCACGTTCTTCAGACCTGTATGCATAAACAGTAATAATAACATTATCAACTTACTAAGTATGCAAATACGAAGTCAGATTAAAACACAATAAAAATGAAGGACAAAACTACATACGTGAATTTACAGTACCCGTATGACAAAAACCAACAGATACATCCACTGTTACTTATCTAAAATAGAATTCTATGTAGTATGCCATAGCGAATTTCCACTCTCTACGTTGCACTGATCTATTATTCACTAATAAAATCATTACTAGATCCCATGGTTAAAGGAACAACAACATCAGAAATCAGTAAACCAAAGAAATGCGCGTGTGCGTGAAAAGGACAGCATCAACAAAATCTAAGCGTCAATATTGCTAAAACTATCCAAAACATAACGTATATATATTTATATGTCTATCTGAAGTTATAAAATGCTGAGTTGCAAACTGTAGGGAGCCAAGCTTAGGTCATATAACATCAATCCCATTTATCCCCTCATACAAATGTTGCCAGCATTCGTTCGATCAAAATTTTACCACGCTCTTCAGTCTTCGTACGCCACGGCTCAGCACGCTGACTTTCTTGTCGCTTACGTTCCCCTCGTCTCACAAGAGTGGGGAGTGAGCTTTTAGAGGAACCCCTTACAAGAAGAAAATAACTACTTTTGTTCTTCTAGCCGAAAAAATAGTATCGGACGGGAAGTTTCTATCCTTACATATTTCCTTTCAGTTGGCTCTCAATACTTGTTCAGCGAAGTACACCATAAGATCTGTAAAGTGTTAATTCTTCTTGACTGAAGCTTAGAGTTAAACTTTGGTTTAGAAACTGAAGCGAGTAACTTATTTCTCCGTTTTAATCTGAAGTTATGACGTCTAGACTCTGCTTATTAAAGAGAATGTGACTACGGAAAAGTAATTCACTTATTTAATGTTAATCTCTTGAGATTATGAGGCTGTGTTTACTGAAGCGTGTGTGACTCTTTAGAATATCGCGGAACTTATTTATTTACTTTTTGATTCTGGAAGTCGAAATGGCTCCGTTATTCATGAATAATCATTTGTCTTGTTTCACTTACTGAAAGAATAGCATCCATTTTGTTTCGTTTATTGAAGAACTATCGTTTACTTCGTGCAATTGTGGCGAATATTTTGTTTTCCCCCTAAAACTGGGCTGTCTACTTGTGGCTGCCAGCTGTCCTACCTGGCCTCCGCGTGACTACTGAGTGTCGGTTGCTATAACGCGACTGGAGCGGGCGACAGCGGCGGCGACTTCGCGCTGCTGCTGGCAGATAACACACGTTCGGGTCGGCTAGGCTGGGCTGAGCTGGGCTAGGCCAGGCGGCAGGCGCCGGCATGCTCGTGGGCACACTTTTAGCGCCGCTGCGCCTCCCGGAAGCTGCCCGGCCGTGAGCGGAATGTGCCGTAATTAAAGGGCATAGTTTGCAGCGCGGAACTCGGGCTGGGCTGATGAGCGCCACATCCTCGGCCGCAGCGGCGCATCGCCTCGCGTTAATTGGACTAAACGACGCGGCGCGAGGTGCGGCGAGGTGCCAGCGCGTGCCACGGCGCCGACGCGGCGCCACTGGCGCCGGGGATCCCAGTCTGTGCCGGGGCTCCATCTTGACAGCTGTCTAATCGCTGCACCAGTGACCTCTGGTAGCAGCCTAAACACCCTCACATTCCTTCAACGAGTCGAAAGATTTACCTGGAGGTCTGCTGACTGAGGGTGCATTCGGCGGCACCAACGTCCCACGTAATGCAAATTCGAAGTCCACCAACAAAATTTCGGATCTTAGCGATATTTTCAAGTATTTTGGTATAAGGATCCCCAGGTCTCTGGTTTCACGTTGCAGAGTAATAACGTCATTATGATTTATTCGATTTGTTATCCCTGTTACTTACGTTTCAATGGTAACAGCTTCACCACAGTGAAAAAGCCTTCAACTCACGTCGATGTGCAAAACTGTCAAGTAGCAAAGCTCGCTGAAACTCCGAGCACATACAGAAATAACTGCTACAATGTAGTACAAAGCGGAACTGAAAGAAATACGCATGGAGGGTATTTAAAGGCAATAATTGCACTCAAGTCACAGCGATACATGATGGTCCCCTGGACGTGACAAAAGGCTCTACATGGTTCTTAACAGGGTGTGTGATCACCACGGATGCATTGCATACTCTGAAACTTGCTGCTCTCGTGCTGGCCACGAGGAGGTTGGTAAGGAGCTCTTGCGGCAGGGCGTTCCATTCCTTCACCAGTGCTGGATGGTCGATGGTGTATGTGGACAGGGGATTTAAGTGAGGTGGGGGGCAGGGACACCGGTCCTTCCTCTTCATATTTTCTTGTTCGAAGAGCTGCACCACCTACGCTGTTCAATGCATCGCGTATTGCCAACTATAAAAAAGAAGGACGTGGACGTAGACTATGAGTACAGTGTCACAGTAGCGTTTACTGGTGAGTGGAGCGTGTTCAAAAGTTATGGGTTCCGTACGCCTATGCAACATTATGCCTCCCCACACCATACCACCAGGATCACGTTCGACAATGCTGGACGTACTCTTAGATCGTAAGACATATGAACACCATGGTGGATCCAGGAACATTATCGAATGCCATTGTTTCTGTGATCCAGGTGTTACGGTATGGCGAGGCCTAATGTTTCATGGGTGTATTCACTTCCAAATCTTTGACTAAGGTCCCTCCCCGGTCAACGTTATTGTGACATTTTAGTCCTTCCCATTGCGCGTCTTCTCAGGATTGCACGTGGCCCTGAATGCGCATTTGTAGATTACAATGTGCGACCTTATCCTACAAGGCAGGTGGAGGAGCAGGGCATACTCAAGTCTAAATCTTTTAAGAAATCGCAGAAAACCTAAATCATGCTGACCAGTTGGGGATTTAAGGCTTTCTCCTCCCATGTAGGAGTCAATTGTCTTCTCCCCTCCACTGATTTGCTTCGTGACTAGATTCACGCAATGTGAGATCGACCTTCATGTCGTGAACTTGATCTGCCAATTATCCACAGGCATGAGTAAGTGTTACAGATCAAGACAGAAAAGCAATATGTTTATTAAGTTACATCTTTCTACCATCACATTTCAGTGATTATACAACACTTACAGGGAAAGGTGAACAAGTCAAAGTCTGGACTGCTGAGGTCATCAGTCCCCTAGAACTTAGAACTACTTAAACCTAACTAACCTAAGGACGTCACACACATCCATGCTCGAGGCAGGATTCGAACCTACGACCGTAGCGGTCGCGCGTTTCCAGACTGAAGCGCCTAGAACGGCTCCGCCACGCCGGCCGGCGCCATAGGATACTTTTTCGTTACTGAGTAATAAAACGTGTAATTGTTGGAAGTAAGTTAATGTTTCGTAAATCTGACGCGTGAGAAAGCTAGTTATTTTTCACTAATTCTCCAAGGAAGTCAACTTACAGTTCAACACATCTTATCTCCTACAATGTCGTTTTTATTTTGTAGTTAAAAACGGCGTAAGATAGGTAGACGTTCGTATCTTCAAGAAGGAAAGAATCAGCCACAAATTTTGCGTGAGACGATGTAAGGAGATATGGGGGAAATGTAAGATAGACACCACGAATAAATTCCAAAGGTTTGCTGCATTATTCCTTATTGCGCCTGTGCGGCCTGAGAATCTAACATTCGTCTCACGACAGCAGCCAACTAAGAACTGATTACAAAGGGGTCCCAAACGACTCATGTCGGTCTCGATTATTCTGTTGTCGCGGTAAATATTTCTACGTACCCAGCTCGTTATATTTCCATTAAAAGCGTCTCTTTAATCTCCTCTAATTGCCTTTGTTTTCTGTGACATAACAGGTTTGTGCTTTCAGCAATACGGCGCAGTGGAGGTAACGAAAGAGACGTATTTTTTGTACAATTCGCCTGCTTAGCTGAGTGGTAACGTGCTTGTCTTCCATGCAGTAGGCCTGGGTTTGATTCCCGGCGGGGTTGGAGATTTTCTCCGCTCGGGAACTGGGTGTTGTGTTGTCCTCATCATCATGACATCCTTCTCACCGGCACGCAAGTCGCCCAGTGTGACGTCGACTGAAATGAGACTTGCACTCGGCGACCGAACTTCCTCGTTTGCGCCTTCCGGCCAACAATGCCATACGATCATTTCATTTGTGGACAATTGCTCTCTCAGTACGGAACACTTGAATTACAAACAGGTGAATATTTCTTTGTGCAGAAGACTCCGTCATTTTCTGGAACAGAATGCACTATCCTGTCCACAAGACGTGGTGCTACTCTGCTTTACTTATAGCTGAAGACGCAGCGTAGGGTTGATTTACCTTTTCTCCTAGCAAACAGACGACGATTCCTCGGCCGAAAGCGTTGCACGTTCTCTCTCACTCGTCTTCAGTAAAGTGAAGGAAGTAGTCCACTTTGAACTCACCAAAAATAGGCAATTTTCGTGATTCTTTTCACGTAAAATAAACGGTAATGCTAAATCGCATACAGTCTTATTCCTTACACTTGTGTCTGCAATATTTTTTTTCCTTTAACCGCTGTCTTAGGTGGAACAACCGCTTGCTGCCAGAACACTGGTCGTCGTTGGGAATTCCCGGAGCCCTCATACTGTAACAATAACAAAATAATTTTGTATAAGTCAGTTGCAATATATTTTGTCTCAACATACATAGGATAACTGAAAAATATTAGCTTTTAACAAAATGGTGTCTCGTTGAAGCAAATACAATTTTCTTCGCCTACGAAATCGAAGCAGAAGCCTACCCTGAAAACAGACTTAACGGAGATTTCAAACGGCAACGTACACGGATAGAGAACTCAATTTAGAATGCCGGCACCACATTACGATCCAAATCGTATGCACTGTTCTCAGGTTATGTTTGCCGCAAATTTGAAAAAAATTGGTTTTGAGAGAAAAGCATTTAAATTTTTAGGTTACTTTTTTTACTTAAGTTAAATACACATTTAGTCAGAGATCCCTGGACCATACAGCAATCCTTCGAGAGCCAAAAGGAGGTCCTCTATCTGCGTGACCTCTGTGGCACCTTCTGTCATCCGCTGTCCCGCTCCTCGATACGTTTTTAGTTCGCTTTTGTGCTGTAGCTGTGACAGGTTGGTCAAATACTAGTTCGAACGCGGTCATAATTTTCATAATACCTGATAGGGCGTCGTTGAAATTACATCTCGATTGTTTGTTTCCCGCTGTGACTGGTTTTCGGAAATACTTTTTCACAAATCGCCTTGTAACTCGATAACAGAGTTTCTGGCGAACTTCTGAACACTAGAATAAAGCAGACATCCGAGAGAACCTTTGAAGACAAAGAACGATTTTATCTTAAACTTTAGAAGATGACTACCCTGTTAATAAAATTATTCTATGCTTTTGTCCTCAAACAAGCAGCACACTCGAGAAATTTTGTTATATACATTTTGTAAGCATATTCCACACCTTATCTTTTTCCTCGAAACACTGAGATGTCGGTCTGCAGCTCAGCGCGGCGTCGGATCCAGCGTTCACGAACTGAAGCGGACGCAGCCGGTGTCGCCAAGCGGTTCTAGGCGCTGCAGTCTGGAACCGCGCGACCGCTACGGTCGCAGGTTCGAATCCTGCCTCGGGCATGGATATATGAGATGTCCTTAGGTTAGTTAGCTTTAAGTAGTTCTAAGTTCTAGGGGACTGATGACCTCCGATGTTAAGTCCCATAGTGCTCAGAGCCATTTGAACCATTTTTGAAGCGAATGCGCAGCCAGCCTGAGCCATACCTGGCGATGCCGTGAGCGCGAGGCCCACGAGAAAGACAGACCGAGGGGCGTACGTCACAGCACGTGACACTGCAGGTCTTACGAATGCCAGCAGTCGTCTCTGGTGGGAAGCGAATAACTGTTCCGGACAAGTTTCATAATTCTTCATTGGGCGTTTAAATGCATACAAGATCTTTAGTGGCTACCTTTTTAACTATATATTGATTTCCCGTGGGCCCTGCACGGAGGCTAGCTTCCGCAAAGTGATGGTGAACCAGCCGACTAGTCTGACGTCGCAAGTTCGTTTCAAGGCCTCGCGTGAGAACCAGCGACATCTTAACCGGCAGCTATAGTATATAAGGGCACACCAGCTATCTGTCAGCAGTCATTTCACTTCACAATGGCCAAGGAGTGCTTTTTCGGCATTGTAACTACTTTACGCCCCTCGAAGCCTGAGAACACTGTACTCAACCAAAGGAGACTATGCGTCTGCCCCTATCTCACTGCTTCTCTCTCTCCTTCCCTCTCTACTTCCCTCCCACCTTCTCTCTCTCTCTCTTTCTCTCTATCTATATATATCTCTCTCACACACACACACACACACACACACACACACACACACACACACACACACACGCTGCTGGGACTAATGGTCGTACAACTTTTATCACCAAAAGTGTCTCAGCTGGCGATGTTCCTCCATGACGACGACAGCATAAAGAAGTAGCTTGATAATCCCTTTCTGTTCAGCGGGAATCGAGCAGGTGCAGGATCCACGGCCACGAAGAAGCGTCGGGGGACCTAGTTGGGCGGGGCTGCTGCTGCTGCTCACTTCCTCCCCCCGGACAAGTTGGCTGGGATCCGCGTCCGGCCGCGACTTGCTGCGGTCTGCTCGATACGGGGCAGGCAGCCCGCCTGCCGGCTGAGCGAGAGTTTTCCGCTCGTCAAACTTTTAGAGCGGCTCCCCCGTGTGCCGTACACTGTGCCCCCAGACCTCCACGCCCCCCAAGCCCACACCCCGCACTACCATGGGGAGGCGTGGGGCGGGCCAGCAAGATGGAAGACGGGCGGCACAGTGCTGGTCTCCTGGCGCCACTTTCGCGCTCGCAGCATCCTCGCCGAAAACGAAATGCTTATACAGGGCTTGGACGAAAATTATACGAGCACCCACCTGATAGGGCAAAGTGTCAGCACTCTTAGCATATCCTCTGAGGATAGGTGCATACCCATCCTCAAAGATGCCCAATCGAGCCTGTAACTTCATTTTAAGGCCGCGACCATCTGCTGATGATAATCGCTATAGTTAGTTTGTGAGTTACGTACTTGTTCAGTAAATCAAATTCACGAAGAACGTAACGATAAAGAACGTGTCAACAGAGCAAACATAGAAAACTTACAGTATATACAACTAAATCGTATTTGTTGGCTGCATATTGCCCATTTACAAGACTTTCTAAATAACATATTTTCCCTCATCCGCTACAGCAAGTTTTTGTTTATTATTTTGTTATAACTTGCCGGTTTGAATGTTAGATCTCATATTTCTTTTCGGTACTGAACTACGTGGTCCTAAGTCTGTCAGATATGCCCCAAATAAAGTAACGGCTTCCATTGCATTCATTTCAGTCTTTAAAAATACAATAAGCGATCAAAAGTATCCAGACACCCAAAAAGACAAGTTTTCCATATTAGGTGCATTCCGCTGCCACCTACTGTCAGGTACTCCATATCAGCGACATCGTGAGAGAGCAGAATGGGGCGCTCCAAGGAACTCACAGACTTCGAACTTGGTCAGGTGAGTGGTTACACGACAATAACATCCTTATAATGGACTGGCCTGCATAGAGTCCTATAGATCACCTTTGGGATGTTTTGGAACGCCGACTTCGTGCCAGGCCTCACGGACCGACATCGATACCTCTCCTCAGTGCAGCAATCCCTGGAATGAACTGCCATTCCCCGAGGAACCTTCCAGTACCTGACTGAACGTATGCCTGCGAGAGTGGAAGCTGTCATCAAAGCTAAGGGTGGGCCAACATCGCACTGAATTCCAGCATTGCCAATGGAGGTCGACACGAACTTGTAAGTCATTTTCAGCCAGGAACTTGTAAGTCATTTTCAGCCAGGTGTCCTGATACTTTTGATCACATAGTGTATGTAGCCATATCGTCGAGTTGCGTACACCAATGATACGTCCACTGTAGCGAGTGGTTTTCTATAGAGTGGTATATATACAAACTAAACAAAATTCTATCTTCTCCTAAGAAGGAGAACGCACGCGGGACGGCCATTAGCGTGTTACCCGTTTCATCTATATACATTCAACACGGTAAGTTTAGCCCGGATTTCATATACATTATATCATGTACACTACACTAATTAAGGTAATGACCTGAAATGTATCGCAAAAAAAAATGAGAGGCCACAACATTTAGATCTTCAGCAAAAACGTACTATAGACAGTTAAAACCATCACATTGGGTTCTAAAGTGGTTTGAAACCTATTTGTGATGCAGGCAGCACCGTGGTCTCTGTGAGAATGAAGAAGCATCCTGGAAGCAAGGTGTCTCAGGAGTATCACAAGTATCGGTTCTAGGCCCATGACTGTTCTCTTTCCATGTCAATGACTTATAGTAGGCTGTGTTCTCCTATAAATGGCATTTCTGTATCGATGATCTCTAATTTTTCTTAAGGTCTCAGCCAGACCTGAAAATTCCAATACTTCTGTCATCCAATTACATGATAACCTGCCTTCAGTGGTCAGATCGGAGCAAAGCGTAGGCATGAAACTAAGAGCAAATTATCTTGCAAATACTATGATTCTTTGTGCCTCATCGGCAGCTTATCAGAAAATGATGAAACACCTCATATGTGCAGAAACCATTGTCCCCGCGTGCAGGAAGATTTCAGCTTATCCCCATGGCGTTCAGAATGTTCCAAACAAATTTACGCATTATGTGAAAGTGGCACTTACGGATTAACTCATTCTGCCGAAACCCACTACTGTTCCTCAAAAACACAGTTGGGTGTTACATGTAACGCTATATATCTAAATCATCAGATTGTCCTTCTGAAGTTCCTCAGAACTCTACGTCACGTTTCAAGAATCTTATCGTCCTCTCATAAACCCAAATCCACGTCTAATTTGTGTAATCTTTCACTTGTCCCCATCCCCCCCCCCCAAAACAAAATTTCCTGATTGATGCTGTCCAGAATAAGAATCACCTTGCTGCAGTTGACACGTTAAATAACTTTCTTCTGTCTCCTTCATAATTTCTCTCTCTCTCTCTCTCTCTCGCTCCCTCTCTCTCTTTGTCTCTCTTCCTGTTGAGTAATGAATGTATTATTAACATCTTTCACTTATGCTTCCATGTCTCTTCCTTTTTTTCAGTCACTCATACCTCATTTTTTTTCTTATTTTCGTCACTTGATACCCCATATACCATTCCCCACCTCCCTCTTTTTATGCCTACTGCTATCACAGCTCTCAGTTACCTGTCTGCAAATTAGCTCTATTATTACATTCCTCTTAAACTGATTTGAAGCATGTTTTTCCTGCTACAGTTACTACAGATTTTACTATTTACCGTCTTTATAGCCCTCCCGGTTAGCCGTGCGGTCTAACGCGCTGTTTTCCGGGAGGGAAGGTGTGCCGGTCCCGGGCAGGAATCCGCCTGGTGTCAAGGTACAGTGTGCAGTGTGCTGTGGTTGATTTTTAAGGCGGTTCTGCCTCTGTGGGGAGGGGGGGGGGGGGGGAGTGGACTGCTGTAGACTGTTGTGGGGTTGTGGACCACTGCGGACCACGGCGGCGACGAAGCCTCTCCGTCGTTTCTAGGTCCCCATTTCTATACAATATAATACTGTCTTTATGGCTATAACTACTTTTAGGAGTTGAACTGCATGCCAAAAATAAAACCTACTGCATAACATGAATTCCTGATGAGGTGGAGGGATTCTCATAGCCATAACTTTGCCAGGATAAATAAACCAATAAATTTTTGATGAGTGGATACGGCAGTGGAGTGTTCAATTTCTAATGATTCCATTGTTGACGTCATGTCGCTCCTTTTGACGCTCGTCGTCCTCTCGTTACCTGGGAGGATTAACACGGCTGCAGAAGTGTGTGTATGTCTCCTATCGATTTTGTGCACCCAAAAACAATCTATGCATCGGCAAATAATAATTGCACCCTTAAGGTATAGTCGTTCTTCGCGGGGTGGAGTTACTGTCAAGCGAGTGCCCTGCTACACCCACTTAAAGCTATCGGCAACGGAATACATCACCAGCCGTGATAAGTGAAGTCCCTCCCTGCTGTGCGGGTTGCATGCCTGTGCGGTTGTAGGCGTTTGCATGTTTGGGTCAGCTAGGGGCGTCGGAGAGATTACAATTAGTTAGTAAGCTTCGCCACCAGATAGCGCGCCCGCCCGTCCGGCGATTAACCCCTGAAGAATAATTACTACAGTATGAGAGGCGGAAGTGCGGGGAGAAACGAGAGAGGGAACGGACCCATTGCGATAAAAAATCGCACAGTCGAAAACCCTTCTCGTTTCATTTCGGCTGGCAATGGCTTGCACAGATTTTTCCCTTTTTTTAGGTTCCTCGTTTCTGTTGAAACAAGTGCCAATTAAGTCTTCATAGCCATGCTTTTTCATTAAAAACAGAAAAGGGCGCATGGCAACCTGGCACTCTTCCATCTACTCGTTTATCTACGTTACTCGAACTCGGAAATCAGAATTTTCGATAAAAGAACAATTGGTTCTTCTTTCTCTCAAGTATGTCATTTTTTGCTTGCACAGTGCTGGTTTTTCAGATAATCGCGTACTTCAGGGAGAATTAGGACATTTTAGTTGAATAATTCGTTCCCACAAAAAGTAAAAGGAATGAAACTACGCTGTTTAAATTTCTTTTGACTCCGAGTACAAATATTTCAACGATTTAATTATATATGGTATTTCACAAGTCAACTTCAAATGTCGTTTCCATCAGTTGTGTTGGGGGCAGCACTTGGGCTTTCCGTCCAGTAGAACCAGCGTTCGAGACCCGGAAAGAGCGCAGCCATTTTTAATTTCCCGTCAATTCCAGGGTGTGGAGGGGAGGGGGGAGGGGGGTGGGACGCCGTTACAGCGCTGGAAAAAAGACATTGCTACCAAAATTCGAAATTCCCGCCAAAATTCAAAATTCTCGCCTAAATTCGGAATTCCCAAAAATAGAAGGGGTGAGGTAGAGGGATTGGGGAGAGGGGCAGGGGGTTGGTGACCCATTTGCAGAATGACAAAAACTCATGACGTCATCCGGTGGTGGGGGTGTTCGTGGTCAGGGGTGGGGGGCCCAGGGTGAGGGAGTGATGATTAATTTATAAATGTAATTAATTTGCATATCAGTTTGATATCAAAATTGTACTGATGCCGCCATCTTCCTACTACTTTCGAAAACTCACTCATCAAAGCAAATAGAGTACTTTCTGTTTACATAGAACCAAGAGATTTTGCAAGAAGCAAGGTTTCACAGTATCGCTAATGGAAAATATCCGAAAATTTTTAATTCGTAATTATATCACAGGATGAAATCTTTAACATTTATTACCGACTGTCTGTCTGTTCTTCCGTCTGTTGAGACCTAAGGTCTATGATCCCTTGGCAGTGTAAGCAACGTAGGTCTGTAAGTAACGCAATCAAAGGCTGTAGTCATCTCTGTAACATACTTTGATACTCGTAAGCTCACTCATAAAAACATATGGAATAGTCTCCGTCGGCCTAGAAACATGAAATTTGGCGAGAAGCAAGGTTTCACAGTAAAGCTAAAGTAAAAAATCCAAAATTTGTTGATTTGTAAATGTATCACAAGAAAAAATATTTTTGTCATTTGTTATCTAACTTCTAACTCAAAATTAAAACATTATCGAAAGTCTTTGAATTACCGGACGCGTAACTTACAGGTATCAATGTCGATAACAGGCAAAACTGTTGAGATTCTCGTTTCCCGGGTTGGATAAACTGCCTACACACATAACTTAGTATGTATGTCAGAGTGCGAATCCTACTCGAACAAGCCCAGTTTTAAAAGATGTTTTGTCTGCGTTACCACAACTACTCTTACCTCAATGATTACACTTATTCTAAATACTATCACTATTTAAAACAATAAAAGTGCTGAAGTTTCGCATGGGTCCCCTGGTTTCTTTTTAGTGTAATACAAAATTATTCACTTCCTAGCAACATGAAATACAGGGCACCTAGAAGAGGACATGTTTTTGTTGCGAATATTGATTGGTCGATGGCAAGAGAACATTAGTTGTGCTTACTATCGTTACTATCCATAATGTACGATACGTATGAAGTTCTAATTACCGCCTTGAGAAAGTAAAGGAATTCATTTTTTGTTTCTTTGTGGGGACAAGTCTGCAGTCCTGAACACGTTCAAAACATCGCGCCATAGAACTACGCTAAAGGACCCGGAACAGAGCACCTTAGCCCAGCGATAAAGCCTGGTGTGGTGATTCGTTTTCGCCAACAGCGGTTGTGATTCAGGTGCATTACGCCAATCGAGATGACTCTTTTAGCTGTCTGGGTTGGCAAGACGTAGATGCAACGTTTCCACTGCTCGCGTGAATGAGTGACTGCACTATTCTTCATTTTATCGGTAGGTGAGGTGTTTTGGCCAGAATCCTCTAGCGGGTTTTATGGCACTGCAGCGCTGGGATTTCAGAGTGTACTAGGACTACAAACTTGTACCTGCAAAGAAGCAAAAAATGAATTACGTAATTTTATTTCTGGTGATAATTACATTATGACTACCACTCGTACAGTGATTACAAGACAAGGAAGAAGGGAAATACAAAACGATATGTTAACTCTTTCCTTACTGATGTATTCGATCTTGTTACTTAAAATAGACCATATTTCCCAGTCTAATGTCGCATTCCCACAATTCAGTGCAATGCTTTACCACACGCGAATTACACGTCTCATTGCAAAAAAGTAATTATTAATCTAAATCGTTCAGAAAGAAACGAAAATTGACAATAATTATGGCGAACTGCTCTTCTACTGGCGAAATAGAAAAAAAAAAGAAGGAGATGAGCGTGAAAAGTGGAACCATAGAACATTACTACACGTAGCGATCGTATCATTCTCACATTGCCTATATTCCCGATACCGGGCTCAAAATAGCAAACTGAAGTCTCAACACCGAGAACATACGACTGCTTTCAACACAAACATGAAGCGTCCATCGGAAAGGGAAAGAGAAGAAACCATATATCTGAAAGAACGATGATAGCTCTGTCCGGTGCTTTCCTATCGCTAGCTCAAAGACGGGGCAAAGAACATTAATAACGCAACGCGCTCCGGAAAAAAAGCACAGATAGAAGGAAAGGGGATCCAGCGGAAGACAAATGGGCGTCTGTTACAGTCCGAGTGGAATGGAAAGGGTGGGACGCCGTCCAGCAGGTATATATCACTACGCGAAATAAATAGCCAATCAAGTACATAAACGAAACGATATAACCTTTCCGTAAAAAATGACGCTTGCGGTCGAGGAGTCGTCGGTCGCGCACAGCGCGCCACCAGTCCCGCCTGTTAGTTGAGCTCGGAAATGGATAGGTGGCAGCACGGTCATACAACCTTCAAGAGCTGATAGCGGCGATGATTGAACGTTCTCTTGGACGGCACCGGAATTGAATTCGCGGCAAAAACCCACATCAAAACGGGACAGCCATTTACCACCGCCGACCTGTAGCCTCTAATACTGTGACAGATCCCTTATTACTTTTTGTCGTGATATCCTACCCGCAATTACAGAAGTGATATCTCTCTGCTTCCAGTAACAGCAAAATTTTCGTCCAGTGACGGAATGTGTTCTCGATTTGATCAGCACATGACTCAACTGTTGGTAAAAGCAATTTTTGTGGCGCTTATTACTCCTGGCCGTAACAGGTTACAGTGGAACCTCATTTACCCGGAGTGGATGGGACCGTAGGACATCCAGATTACCGAAAATCAGGATTGTCCGGAAATTCAGAATACTTGATGTGGAAACAATTTGTCACAGAAAATAAGATTTTCGGACTTCATTTCGAAATTTTCGGCAACGTGTGTATTCCGTAGACAACCCTACCACAACAAAGGTCAAAATTTAATAATGGTTGTGGTGTTGCTCACGCTGCTAAATACTGCATTTTCGGGCAACAACAAACTTATTATGTGGCAGTTGTCATTAGAGCACAGTTAATAAAGTCATTTCATGTAATAATAAATAAACTAGGCTCTCATCTTTTCGTGTTTCCCACGCTGGTCTCGTTGTAAAATCATGGCTCAATCGTCGAAAATTTAGGTGGTGATGATTCCAAGCTCTGATGCAAAGAGGCCTAGGTTTTATTCTGCTGTATTCAAAACTTTTATAGATGTGTTTCACAAACCATTCTTGAAGATTAAACTTTTGAAAGTTAGCAAAATGGTGATGTGAAAAGATCATAGTGACAAAAGAAAGAATACACATAAGAATAATATCATTACAATAGAAACATATCGATGTATCAAAGTACCTCTACATTAATGAAATCAAATCTGAATGTTGTCTGAGAAATATGTTAACTACTTTACAGAAACACAGTAAAATATTGCTGGTATCGAGAAGTTCAGGTGAGGTACCGTAATGGTTACGTATTTCAAGTACCATTACATGTGGAAGACTTCCTCCCTTCACTGACAGCTCACGTATTCCAGTTTGATATTTCCAGCTCTGGCTGGTTGTGAAGGTAGAAAGTTTCTTCTATAAACTTATTGCCTTCTCCTGCAATATCAGATCCGAACAGGAAAAGCCACTATCCTTCTTCGCACTGAACCACATAACAATTCCGCCTTCTTGCGAGTCATCGTTTGTCTTTCTCATTGCCACGGGACATCTACACCGTTCTCCGTCGTCATTTTGAAACAAGTGTCTTTCATTTCTTTCCAGTTATTCTTTAAGCACCAAATTCAACAGCAGTGTTAATCC
Source organism: Schistocerca gregaria (assembly GCF_023897955.1). Classification (NCBI taxonomy): domain Eukaryota; kingdom Metazoa; phylum Arthropoda; class Insecta; order Orthoptera; family Acrididae; genus Schistocerca; species Schistocerca gregaria. The sequence goes on from NC_064920.1 coordinate 441,026,301, forward strand.
AACAAATCGTCATCCTTCTACTTTCACATTGCCGTCATTTTACATTCGCAACAAAAGAGGAAAATATAGTACTGTGCAACTGATGTTAGCTTGTTAACTGACGCCGTGTCAAACCGTGTCTGGCGCGTGGCGGAATTTCAATTTGATGATTGTTGCCGTCAATTATTATCACTATCACCTCCGAAGTATTAAATACTATACAGTTACTGTAATATAAAACGAAATTCATCAGAATTGACAAGAACCGAATAAACAAGATGCCACAATATTTCATCGGAGCTTTAATCAAAACCTCTGACGAATGTTTTACGGGATAGTCTGAATATCACCATGAACAGAATTCCGCTTGGAGACATATGTGAATCGGTAATATTACAGCACTATCAACTTCTAACTGAACATAACTCCTTTAATGGTTCGGAGTGACTGGAAACAGAGTAGTAACTCAGTAATTTGTAGATTCTAGCTTATCAGGCAGTGGTTTCTAGCTGATCAGGTAGTGGTTTTTTTATCATACATTAAAATACTTAGCTATTATATTTGCGGAAGTTCTCTTCAGGTTACCGTGATCTGTTTAACGGAGGAAATACATACCCCAGTCACCACGAAAGTAGAGAAAATACAGCACCGCTGCTTTAATGCCTGCGATCCTCTCAGTGTCGAGCAATTCCACGTCAATGCCGGGTGGATAACTTTATCTTGCGGAGAATACGTAATGGTTCATAAATTGCCTGAAGCTTCTTCGAGATGCTTATCGCTTCTCTACTGACAGCAAAAGTGCTCCCTTAAATATTAACCGCTTCTTAACACGAACGATTCCTTATCATCCAGTTCACCGGGGAAAAACCAGCACTATGACATTTCCTTTTCTCGACTAATCGCTTCATTCAGTATCTATCTTCTTCGCAAAAGTGATACATCAGATAACACCAACATATTGACGATATCAGTAACAGCTCTTAAACTATCATATCTGACGCTGTCGGGAATAATTCCGAATTTAAGTATGTAACGATAACAGTTCAACATAAAATAACATTAAACTCGGTAACAACACTATCTCTGACTTAAATAAATAAACATGACTGTTCAAGATAGGTACACGTGGTATACATCCGGCTTTTTTCAATACAGATGCCACCATCCTTTTTATTTTTGTTTTTGTTTATAGTATAATCTGCAGTCAAGTGGATGGAGCGGAACTTAATGGCAAATGCATCAGCCTTTCTTTGTCCAAAGAACAATCACGGTAGTCCCCCTCGCGTGTTGCAGGAAAGCACGGAAAACTGAAACCATTACCAAAACGGTAGTTCTAGCCTTCGTTTTGTGAATGTGAGTCATCACTGAACCATTCAACACTATGAGAGAAAAGAAAGGATAAAAGGAAACAAGAAACAAGGAGCAGGATAAAGAAAAGAAGGAAAGGAAAACAATGCTAAATGAAAGTGGGAAACAAAGGAAATATGAATACAAGAAAGCAAAACAGGAGAGAAGAAGACAGAGCAAAGGAAAGGAAATGTGATACATTTCTATTTTCAAGGAAGGAAGCAAATTCACAGTTATATGCATCGTTGACATTGAGGTCATTAGGAAAATAGCACTCGCTCATATGGAGAAGGATGAGGAAATGAAGCAACTGTAGTAAATTTGAAGAAACACTGTTAGATCTATCTATGATTGTATCAGTATTCTTTTTACGTTTTTTTTTTTGTTTGTTTACTAAAGATGTTACATAACTTTACTTTGTTGAAAAATTTGCATTCGCAACACCTATATAGACACGCAAATATACAACATTTTACGAAGTATGATAGTTTCTGCTAAATAAACTTATAATACAGCACGCCGTTGATTATTTTATTACCAATCCCAAAACGTTTCATCTATTCACGTACAGCAGTACAACCAAATACATCTACCCAGTTAATTTCGCCCCAGAGTTTCTTTCTAAATAAATAATTCTTCTCTTTGTCTTATAAGATATCGAAATGTTTATATGTTGATTCTTGTCATGTACACGCGATTCTGTTTTGTTTTCTTTTGATGTTAATGTTTTTCCGATGCCCAAAGATATATGCAAAAAAGTGACATATGATGATGGAGACTGATGCTGCAATTTTTGCCATCGCTGATTTTACAAAGATGATGTGGCGGCTTTCTTGATTTTAAGCGATTGTACAACTGAAACAATTGTAGAGACATGAGATCTCGTAGGAGACCATGGTTATATTATAATGTAGTACTGTATTGCAGCTGAAATAGGTCGCTTCAAAAAATTCATACAGTCGGTAAAAAAATGACTTTATTACTCAAACTACTCACCTGACGCGTTTCTGATTTATTTACATCATCAGATACCCAAGTGAAATAGAATCACAGAATACGACGGTTACTAGATGCACGTATAAGTTCACAGTAGTCATAGGATACAAGCATTAATAGATGTACGTATAACATTTGCTCACCGTAGTCTGCGAACTTGGATATCTAATGATGGAAATAAATCCGAAAAGCATCAAGCGAGCAGTTTGGTAGAAAAGTATATTTTCACGAGCTGTATGACTATTTTGCAGCGACTTTTTCGCTGCAATACGATACTATATCATAATACTAAAGTAATTATTGACGCCATTCTGCGTCAGATTGGCTTGAATCAAAGAGCCTTATTCGCCGATCTTTAATATAGGATTGCAATACCCGGAATATAACTTCTAGGGGCGCTATCTTTAGTTCCATGTATTATTCAGATGTAGAGTTCAACCTCGTACCGCGGTCACTCTACACAAAGAATAAAACTATGCGCACTCGGGACGCCAAAGCGCGATTCCTTGCATACTATCATTACAAAAAAAATGAAATGAGCGTGTAGCATTGTTGGCCGGAAGGCCTCATCCGGTTAAGTGCGCCCACAGATTGCAAGTCTTATTTAAGTCAACGCCTCATTGGGCGACTTGCGTTCCGGTGATGAGGATGAAATGATGATGAGGACAACACCAGTACACGAGTGGAGAAAAATCTCCAATCCTGCCGGGAATCGAACCCGAGCCCGCTGTATGGGAGGCAAGCACGTAACCGCTCAGCTAAGCGGGTGGACGTACCTCTACAAGAATGTCTTTAACAAAATTTAGTTCCATACATATTTTCAGTAGATAAATTATGTCACAGAAAAGCATTTGTCAACACTGATGACATCCAGAATGAGATTTTCACTCTGCAGCGGAGAGTGCGCTGATATGAAACTTCCTGGCAGATTAAAACTGTGTGCCGGACCGAGACTCGAACTCAGGACCTTTGCCTTTAGCGGGCAAGTGCTCTACTGGCGGAAGTAAAGCTGTGAGGACGGATCGTGAGTCGTGCTTGGGTAGCTCAGTTGGTAGAGCACTTGCCCGCGAAAGGCAAAGGTCCCGAGCTCGAGTCTCGGTCCGGTACACAGTTTTAATCTGCCAGGAAGTTTCACTGTGATGAGATGTACGGCAATTACTTCGATTTTCAGTACTGTGTTACTGTCCTGTCAAGGTAGCGCAGTGAGTAGAGTTTTGAGAGTTAGAGAGTTCTAATCGGTGTATACATTCTTTCTACTTTCGAATTATAGGCTTCGTAGCAGGTCCTACACAAAACACGTGCAATTACTTAAAACGAGGACCATTCAATAAGTAATGCAAAACATATTATTTTCTGAGATCATGCAGTTATTATTCAAGATTCCATGACACCATATTATTCATCACTTTCTTTACTAAAAAACCTAAATTTCAACATAATCTCCGTTCAATGTGACGGCCATGCGCCAATGCCCGCATGGTACCACGCTACTGTTCGACGGCTGAGCCAACGTCTTGATGTATCAATAACCTCCCCATCATCCACATACTACTTCGCACGGAGTGCATTCTTCATTGCAGATGAATGTAGGGAGGTGCGCGATCTTCCCGATGAGGAAAATAGTCCAATAACGTCTTGTGAGCCCTCATCCAGTGCACAGACTTGTGTCAGACTTTGCGTCGTCGTGGAAAAGGAGAAATTCCTCTGCAGTAGTGACAGTCACCTCGAATGAGAGTGTCCGCACGTTCCAACATTGCATTAGTGAAAGCTGTGTGCTGCCGGCCCACATGCGGGAGGTCGGATATGACTGCGTGACCTTGTTGCAATGATAACAGTGCCTCGCCCAGCGACTCACCGTGCTTTTCTTCACCACCAGGTTTCCACAGACATTCTGCAAAGAGCCTGTTTATATCTGGAGTGCCCTGGTTTTCCGCCCAGAGAAACTCAGTGACAGCTCTCTATTTGGAATATACCTCATCCCAGATGCCATTCTGAAAACTATGAAAAGCGCCGCCAGTATCGCAACTTCATGAAATTATAGTGGCTGAAGCCGGAATATTCCTCACTGTTTCACAACAAATTTCACGTTATTTCAACTGGCTGAAAAAAAAAAGTGTTGCACTACTTATAGAACGCCCCTCGTACTGAGACTATTCCACTTTTAAAGACCTATTCTGGCCTTAAACATTTACGTTTGTCTCTCCCATGCACTATCCTTGTAAAGCATGAGGAATATAAAAGTGACACGAAGAGCTTCAGGGTACAAAGAAATACAGCAGAGGAAAGGAAATAAAGTATTAACCTGATGATAAAAGACTTTGAGAGTAACCACCATTCACCTCTTGGAGCGTTTTGGGCTCTGGTCAGCAAGTTGCTGAAGGTTTATCGAAGCTGGATGGCTGGAATTCCTGCCGTTTCATCGAAAATGTTTTGCTGCAGTTCTTGAAGACTTATGGGAGTTGTTGCGATACACCTTAGAGATCCCCACACAATGTAATCGCACACTAATAGATCAGCTGACCTGGAATGCCTGGTAACGTCGCGAAAAGACTGACCTCTACTAACGGCTCTGTCTGCCGCGAAGATTGTGTAAATGTGCTACAAGGTTCAGCCAGCTGTATGCGTAGTTGTTGTATCCTGTTGGAAGTGACAGGAGGTCTTCTCTTCCTCCGTTAATGCTGCCACAAATCCACGTCCAGTCATATCCACTCATCCGGCACACTTTTATTTGCCCCGCCGTGCAAATGCTACTTGGATCATTGTCAGCCTCGCATCCCTTTTCTTCGGTTGTACCATTTTCCCAAAGAAAAAAGAATACACTTGACTCCAGTCCTATTCTTATCGTTCTATTCATACAACTTTCACCCTAGGCAGGTCCTGAGCAGTCATGTGAATCGCATTGCCACATCGTCTAAGTGTATTGTTTCTCTCTACTTCATCAAAAACAGTCGATCTCAGTTTCCAGAATACCATATTGCCATTAGTACCATCAATTAATACCAGATCACGTGCTTAAATTACCACTTTCATCTCCACTACATTTGTTTAGTACATTACGTCACCAGTAGTTAGTTAACTAGTTAGTTTCTTAGTTAGGCACATGTTTCATAGCTCATTTGTTTGATTTCTATATCGGAATTATGTTGAACGAGTCACTTTACAGAACATGTATACGTGATTAGTGTTAAAATTAGTGAAACCATTATTTTTTAGTCCAGTTGATACACATATTTTGAAACACAAGTTCTTTTTACAAGTTTCTACCTTTTAAAAAAAACTGACCATAGAATAGAAGATATTGTCCAGAACAAATGATTTTAGGTTAGATTTTAAACTTGATTTTCTACCTGTCAGTGATATCATGTTATTGGAGAAATGGTCAAAACTTTTTGTTGCTGTATACTCCTAATCACTGAAAGCATTAATAATGGGTAATAAAAGTCTCTTCTTTCTCTAGTGTTGTTGGTATGTACATGACTGTTCTTATCAGATTTTCTGGATTATTTGTGACGAATTTTATGAGTGAATATATTCATTGCTGTGGTGCACTTAAAGTGCCTAACTCCTTGAAGATGTACCGGGTAAATAACAAACATTATTCTTACTATACGCTTTTGTGCAGAAAATTATTACATAAGATGTTATTGAGTGGAATTACGTATGCAAAATATGTCAAGAGGTTAATTCTTTTATTCGCAAGACTAGCAGTCATACAAAGAGCAAATGCAGTTGAACTTAACTGTTTGAGGAGATCAGTAATATGTTTCTTCCAGTTCACGGTTTCATCAAAATGTTCAACCAAAAGTTTGGGGCATTCTGCTCTACTTTCTGACTACTTTTCATGTGCTACATAAATTGCTGGAACGACTCTGTTTGTTGTACAGAATTGAATATAGTGTGTTATACAGTAAGTCTATCAAATCGCTACACAGGCAATTACCACACTCTGTAACATTTACTCTACTTCGCCGATGGATGTGGATGAATTGGGAGAGAGTTGGTCTTGTGACTATGTAGCAGCTACGGGGTGAAGAGCTCAAACAAGCATCATCCAGACAAAAGCTAAATGTCTAGAGATGGTCGCTTTGAGCATCTGCTATGAAAACCATGCATTCTGAGAGAAAACGCTGTCATTGATAGCGTATTTAAAATGTACCTACTGGACATTCTTTCTGAATATAGTTTGTGTGTTTAACATTCCACCCTGATAGGTTTTGCATTTAAGTCTGTCCTATGACAGGTAATCTGTTTCTGTTTTAACTGATTATTAATTGCACTTGACGAATATTACTGACATGTCTGACCAGTACTTGTTACATTTCAACGTTAAAAATGCAACGTCACTCCTACAGCACAGCAACCTGCAACACACTCCCGTCCAGCAGATTGTCACGCATGAGGCATCGTCTCCCACATCAGGCACAAGCACATGTAAGTCAAACACCAATTCGCGCTAGTCTTTTATGTTCGTAAATGTTACGGACAACAACAACAACACGCCCACTTTTTGTTCACGGAGTGTCTGGCAGCTGCCACGAGAGGCACCAGGTCCGCTGCAGGCACAGGGCACCTCCACGACCAAGTTGCAGTGATCGCGAGTACCATTTTGCTTCTCGATGTCACGTGCTTGCTAGCGGCTCTCACCGATCCGTGCACAGCGACTGTATTTATGCCCTTCAACACCGACAATGGACTGTCGATGCCACGGAACGTGTTGCCTCGTCGGACGAGTCTCGTTTCAAAATGTAGCGAGCGGATGAAGACAACCTCATGAAGCCGTGGACCCTACACGTCAGTATGGTATGTTCAAGCTGGTGGTGGCTCTGTAATGGTGTGGGGCTTGTGAAGTTAGAGTGATATGGGACCCCTGATACTTCTAGATACGCTTTGGCAGGTGACACGTACGCAAGCATCATGTCTTATCATCTGCATCCATTCATGTCCATTGAGCATCCCGACGGACCTGGGAAATTCCAGCAGAACAGTACGGCACCCCAAAAGTCCAGACCTGATGCAGAGTGGCTCTAGGAACACCCTTCTGAGTTTAAGCACTTCCGCTGGCCACCAATTCTCCACCCTCTCGTACTCTTACGGATTTATGGACAGTTCCTTCCAGCACTACTTCAGTCGAACCCATGCCACGTCGTGTTGCGGCACTTCTGCGTTCTCGCGGGGGCCTTACACAATATTAGGCATGTGTACCAGTTTCTTTGCCTCTTCAGCATAAAAACATAGGTACAACGAAAGTATCTGCGAGGAAGTAATGGGTAACAGAGGAAACACTTCAGTTGATAAATGAAAGAAGGAAGTACAAAAGCATTAAAGAGAAACTTAGAAGTACAGAAATACAAGTCACTTAGGAATGAAGCAAATAGTAACTGGGAGATTTTAAGAGAGCTTTGCATGACTTAAGAGCAAATAAGCCAGAAGCGACAAATAAAATTCCATCAGAATCTCTAAAAATGTAGGGTAAAGTGGCAACAAAACAGCTGTTCAAGTTGCTGCGTAGAATGTATGTGACTGCCGATATACCGTGAGGCTTTACTAAAAAACAGCAATCGAAGTAATTCAGAAGATTTCAAAAACCGACAAGTGCGGGAGTTATCGCACAATCAGTTTAACACCTCATGCATCCAAGTTGCTAACAAGACTGATATATAAACGAATGGAAAATAATATGGAAGATCGGTTTCATGACGATCAGACTGACTTAAGGATAGAGAGGGACAACAGAGAGGCAGTGCTGACGACGCTGTTGATAATGGATGCAATACAGAAGATGAATCGACACACCTTAATAGGATCTGTCGAAGTGAAAAAAAGCGTTCGACCTTGTAAAATTGGGCAACATGGTCAAAATCCTGGGACAAATAGGAGTAATTTATAGGAACAGACGTACGATGTACAGTTCAATATATACGAGAACCGAAAGGGAACAACAAGAGGGGAAGACCAAGAACGAAGTGCTCAGATTAAAGTGGAATCAAGCATGTCACCCATCGACCCCACTGTTCAATCTATACACTGAAGAAGCTATGACGGAAATAAAAGGAAGGGTGAAGAGTCGGATTAAAATTTAAGGTGAGAGGATATCAAAGATAAGCCTCGGAGATGACACTGCTAAGCCCAGTGAAAGTGAAGAAGAATTACTGGATGCGTTGAATGGAATGAACTCTCCTTTGAGTTCAGAATATGCTTTGAGAGTACATCGAAGAAAGACGAAACTAATGAGAAGTGGCAGAAATAAGAACAGCGAGTAACGTAACCTCAGAGTTGATAATCGCGAAGTACATGACGTTAAGGAATTCTGCTGCATAAGTAACAAGAAAGCCATGACGGACACAGCAAGGAGGACAGACTAGTCCTGGTCAAGAGAAGTCTACTAGTATGAAACATAGGCCGTAATTTGAGGAAGGGTTATCTGAGACTGTATATTTGGAGCACAGCACTGGATGGCAGTGAAATACCAACTATGGGAAAATCGGAACAGAACAACATCGAAATATTTAAGATGTAGTGCTATAGAAGAATGTTGAAAATGGGGTGGATTGATAAAGTAAGCAATGAGGAGGTTGTCCACAGAATCGGCGAGGAAAGGAATATATGGACAGCGCTAAGACGGAGAAGGGACACGATAATACGACAGCTGCCAAGACTTCAGAGAATATTTTCCATGGTGGTGGAGGGAGGTGCAGGGGGTAAAGCTATGAAGGAAGAAAGAGATTGGAATACATCCAGCAAAAATTTGAGGACGTAGGCTGCAGGAGCTATTCTGAGTGGAAAAGCTTGGTGAAGCAGAGGAATTCGTGATGTGCCGCATCAAACCAGTCTGAAGACTTACGACTCAAAAAAATGACATACCCTCTCAAAACCATGAAGTTTGTTATCGTTTCCTCCTCTCCTTTGTTTGTCAGGGAATGTAAAAGAAAGGTTCTAAGTATTACTACAAGTGAAGCAGGTCCTGAATTCGTTGCCTGCGCATGTGGATCATTAACGAAGACTCGTTAAGTGACACACCTGGCGGGCAAACGGTGCTGACTGTGTGCACATGCGGCGTAAGATTAATGACAGTTGTTACATGAATTTCTTCGATCTTTCATAAATGACTGTGACTGCTGTGTAGTAATCGTATGGATATTTAAACATGAAACAACCGAGTAAAATTTTCTCTTGAAACGAACAATTCATTGCCGCATTTGATAACCTAACATTTTAAAATTTGAATAATAGGTGGACTACATGTTGGTTGTGCCTAACTAAATTTAATAGCTGTGTAAGCTGAAAACATTGACCATAGTAAAGGAAGTGTAATACGCTTGCTTGGCCACATAAGAACAATACAGGGTGAGAAAGATTGGAAGTGGAAATTTTTGTATCGCTATTCACAGATATCAACAGACGGACTAACACTGTAGCAAGATGAAATTAAGAATAAGGAAAGAAGACAAAGAAAATTGGAAGGGGACACAGGCGGACGACAGAAAGCTGCCTACACCGTGGCAGGTTCGTCAGTAGCGCCGTGGAGCTGACGGGACGCAGGCAAACAAAGCGGGGGGCCCAGCTGAAGAACTGAATGGGGCCCTTTTGTAAATAAATCAGGCGGTGTGACAGCAAGGCTCCCAGAAGCACGAGCAGGCCGTTCGGCTCCCGCCTAATCAACAGCACGTAAAATACGACGCTCTTCCTGCTGCCTCGGCCGTCTTTAGTGTCAACACAGCTGCGACCCTAACAAATTTAACGCAACACCTTGGCTGCCTCGCGCTTTCCCCCGACCCCCCTCTCCCCTTTCCCCATTCCGCTCTCCCTCCGGCGCAATAATTTGCATAAAGTACAGTGCTAGTCACAAAGAAAGAGTACAGTTACGAATATCATTTCTCTCAGACTACTAAATCTACAAATCTAATTTCGTCGTCATTGACATCCGGAACATTGAGGTATGAAACACCAATTTAGTCGATTGTAAACCAAGTATTAGTCTTAACATTGTAGTTCCTTCGCTTATTTACCGAGCGGATCAACTCTGAGATTCCTGTAAAGCAGTAAACTTTCTTTCACCGTATGGGCGTTGTCAAAATGAGCAGGGGAGTATCGTGTAGCAGTGGACAGCGAATTGTAAGACAGATCTTTTATAATTAATCATTACTGCTTTAATTTTGAAAATGATCAGTTTCTGGTCAGCATGAACCATCATGAGTTCCGACTGTATCGGTTACAACGATAACTCGTCCGACTTATCTGAAAAACTCACGCCATACATCACAAAGTAACATATTATATCCTATAGCGTAGTATGTAAATTTTGCATGTCAGCTCGACAGGTTACCCAGGTAACCGATGCTATCAGATCTGAGAGCGGTTCGTGTTGAACCAAAAACGATCATAAAAAAAAAACATTCACAACGGACAGGTTTTTTTTTTTTTTTTTTTTTTTTTTTTTTTTTTTTTTTTTTTTTTTTTTTTGTGTGTGCAACCAGTGGATGCGGGTTTTCTTCAAAGACATTATGCCAATTTTGCGGCCGACTGTGTCGGACAAGATCTGTTTCTAAACACTAGCCCTAGTGGAAGCACATGTCCTGCCACCCTAGTGTGAACCATACATGAAAAGAGCGCTCACGTGATTCTGAATCAAAAGTATTGCGCGTTTCGGAGTAGCAACAAGATATCTGTTTGTAGTTGTTTTTTTTTTTGATGAACATATTTAACTCTGGAGTGTTGTTTTTGTTTATAAGTGAACAATACCGGGTAATAAAAAAGTCAGTATAAATTTGAAAACTGAATAAATCACGGAATAATGTAGATAGAGAGATACAAATTGACACACATGCTTGGAATGACATGGGTTTTTATTACAACCAAAAAAATACAAACGTTCAAAAAATGTCCGACAAATGGCGCTTCATCTGATCAGAATAGCAATAATTAGCATAACAAAGTAAAGATGATGATCTTTACAGGAAATGCTCAATATGTCCACCATCATTCCTCAACAATAGCTGTAGTCGAGGAATAATGTTGTGAACAGCACTGTAAAGCATGTCCGGAGTTATGGTAAGGCATTGGCGTTGGATGTTGTCTTTCAGCATCCCTAGAGATGTCGGTCGATCATGATACACTTGCGACTTCAGGTAACCCCAAAGCCAATAATCGCACGGACTGAGGTCTGGGGACCTGGGACGCCAAGCATGACGAAAGTGGCGGCTGAGCACACGATCCTCACCAAACGACGCGCACAAGAGATCTTTCACGCGTTTATCAATATGAGGTTTTTTGTTTCGGTTCTAATAAAACCCCATGTCATTCCAAGCATGTGTGTCAATTTTGAGCTCTCTGTCTACATTATTCCGTGGTTTATTAAGTTTTCAAATTTATACTTACTTTCTGATCACCCAGTATTACATTTTTATTTTCTCTTTACATACAATTGATATTATTCTCTGTTTAATAGTCTGTGACTATATCTAGCCAAGGTAATAACAATGTGAATGTTAACGTGCGTCGATAGTACGTTCCGATTGTATCTCACAAAGCAATTTCTGGCTGTTCAGGACGAAATAACTACCAAAAAACTTAAATTTTTGTGCTTTTTTTCTTTAATAGCCAAAGATGGAAAGGTCACGGCGTAAGATGGATCAGAATAATACGAAGTAAACCGTAGAATGAGACAGAGTCCTTAAATGATGGTCAGGGAAGGACAGCCGATTACTATTTTACACCATACAAATTCATGTGTGATGTCACCTTCAAAAACATGAGAATGCAAAGGATGGAAAAATGTACAAAATTCAAGAATCGTCTATTGTCATGGTATAGAGTTTTATAATATGAAAAAAACTGTTTGACACAATTGAAGTACCAATATTTTTCACTGATCGCATTTTATTTCTCATGTACTTCCTCTAGACATGCGCTGTACACATGATTCAAACGAATAATATCCAGTTTAGTATTTCCTGTACTGTAAAAGTTCATTATAGGCATGTGCATTTTTGTGGAAATTTTACAGAATCTGAAAAATCATGTTTTTTATTAATAACTCTGAAATGACTTCAATAAAGAAAATTCCAACATTATGGAACCCCATTTGAACTATAGAATAAGTCACGAGAAAAACTTTGAAGTTTCTTGAGATGTTCTGTATTTCTTCTTGATAATAATCAGCTTTACGAGTATCAGTCGCTCGAGGAAAGTTTTATGTCTTCGTACATCTCGTTAAGCGAAAAAAGGGAATGTTCAGCTTCAGTGTATGGAGGGAGTCACCCGCTAACAGAAATTCTGTGAAGCGGGCTTTTTTTCGTTTGTTTCCACAGTAGTTAATGATCATTTACAGCCCTCGCACAGGCACCAAATCCCCATGGATCAGCAGCATCTAGAAGCGCACTGCACGTTCATTTGCGTTGGGTTTAATTTACTTTTATCTTGCGGAATAATTTAGAGCAGACTAATTAGCGCATATCTTCCGTACGCCCAGGAATTCATGCCACGACAACGCCGTTTTACCCGAATTCAGACCCAGTTGTGCCATAAATAGGAGTAATATATATATATATATATATATATATATATATATATATATATATATATATATATATATAAAGCATACGCCTGCTGAGCACGTTGGCCAGTTATTTTTTATAGCATGACACAGCATGTAAGCTCGGTTATCTGACACCCTTTCTCTTTTATCTCAGAACGTCCACCATAAACGGCTAGGAAAGAGTTGTCAGAATCGCCCGTTTAATTTGCATACACAGTAAGAACTTACGATAAGAGCCTTAATACATTGAAAAGAGCACTCATTTCTAAATGACGACATGTTCGCCACCGACTGCAGTATTTATGACAATTTCAACAATTTCAATTTTGACCTGAGGTCATTATTTAGTAATAAGCCGCAGTAAATATATAGTGAGTCGTTGTAGTGACAAAAAGCATACGTTTTTCACATTATATCCAAGCAAAATCTGGATTAACCATTAACAAAAATACTCATGTGCTCAGTAACAGCAACTGTAAAAACTAATCAAATGAGTACAACGGTTGTGATCATCTGTGGCTCATGTTAGCGTTCATCACACATGCCATTTTTATAAGAAAGCAGATACACCATCTCTTTACGAAATCTTTACATAAAATAAACAAATAAATACAGCACATTTAATTAAGTTTACCCGTATGTGAAAGAGAGGTTTAAACCACTTGAAACTGGATTCGGGATTTGCTCACCTTTTAGAAACGTACATCATACTCGTAAAAACAGGCGGGAATCAGCTTCTGTATACAGCCATCTATAAGCAAAATATGTCGCAGCGTAGAAAAATGTGCTCTTCGGTGCTAAGTTTCAGGGAATGAGATTTAAAAAATTCAACGAGACTGTAATAACCCCGATTAAGTCGGGTGATGCTGAGGGAATTAGATTAGGAAATGAGACACTTAAAGTAGTAAAGGAGTTTTGCTATTTGGGCAGCAAAGCAACTGATGATGATCGAAGTAGAGAGCATATAAAATGTAGACTGGCAATGGCAAGGAAAGAGTTTCTGAAGAAGACAAATTTGTTAACATCAAGTATAGATTTAAATGTCAAGAAGTCGTTTCTGAAAGTATTTGTATGGAGTGTAGCCATGTATGGAAGTGAAACATGGACGATAGTTTGGACAAGAAGAGAATAGAAGCTTTCGAAATGTGTTACTACAGAAGAATGCTGAAGATTAGATGGGTATATCACATAACTAATGAGGAGGTATTGAATAGAATTGGGGAGAAGAGGAGTTTGTGGCACAACTTGACAAGAAGAAGGGACCGGTTGGTAGGACATGTTCTGAGGCATCAAGGGATCACAAATTAGCAGTTGAGGGCAGCGTGGAGGGTAAAAATCTTAGAGGGAGATCAAGAGATGAATACACTAAGCAGATTCAGAAGGATGTAGGTTGCAGTAAGTACTGGGAGATGAAGAAATTTGCACAGGATTGGGTAGCATGGAAAGCTGCATCAAACCAGTCTCAGGACTGAAGACCACAACAACAACAACAACAATACATACACACACACACACACACACATATATATATATATATATATATATATATATATATATATATATATATTGTAATTAATGGCGTAAACGCATACAGTTGAAAGTATATGATACTAGAAGTAAAAAAGTCTCAGTAAGCATAGGGTCGAAAATACATGTCTTCAGAGCTACGATAAATATTTCATCTTCAATACTGTGAAACAAATCTCTTATACTGCAAGTTCTTTGCTTCCCATGTTTTGCAAAGTGGTAGTATGGACCAAAATAAGAAAAAAATGTCCAGAAAACATGTGCTCTAAAATACACGTTAAAAGTTAGAAGCACTTGACCATTAGAACAGTTATGTTTCAAAATAGCAAAGATGAACAAGTACCCATGGCTCTTAAGGAATGGGTTTTCGACCCTATGTTTCCTCAGACATTTTTGCTTCTACTATCGTATTTTCAACTGTATGCGTTTACCCCATTAATTATGATACATCATGAGGCGCCAAAGAAACTGGTTTAGGTACGCGTTTTCAACTACAGAGATATGTTAAGAGGCGGAATACGGCGCTGCGGTCGGCAACTCCTATAAAAGACAAGTGTCTGGCGCAGTTATCAGACCGGTTACTGCTGCCACAATGGCAGGTTATCAAGATTTAAGTGAGTTTGAACATGGTGTTATAGTCGGTGCACGAAAGATAAGACACAGCATCTTCGAGGTATAGACGAAGTGGGGATTTTTCGATATGACCAATTCACTAGTGTACCTCGAATACCAGTAATCCAGTAAAGCATCAAATCTCCGACCTTGTACGGAGCGAGAGGGTACGGAGCGAGGTGGCGTATTGGTTAGCAAACTGGATACGAATTCGAAAATCCTGATTTCGATTTTCCTTGATTTCCCTAAATCGCTTCCCTTAAATTCCAGGAGAGTTCCTCTGGAAGGGCGTGGCCGACTTCTTGGAAGAGCATTTCACGAGTGGACCGTGAATATCACGAATGCGGCAAAACATCAAATCTCCGACATTGCTGCAGCCGTAAAATGATCCTGTAAGAACGGACCAACGACGACTGAAGAGAATCGTTCAGCGTCCCATAAGTGCAACCCATCTGCAAATTACTGCAGATTTCAATGTTGGGCTATTAACAAGTGTCAGCGTGCGAACCAATCAATGAAACATCATTGATAAGGGCTTTCGGAGCCGAAAGGTCACTCGTTTACCCATGATGACTGTACGACACAAACCTTTGCGCCTCGCCTGGGCCCGGCAACACCGACATTGGATTGTTGATGACTGGAAACATGCCTGGTCGACGAGTCTTGTTTCAAATTGTATCGAGCGGGTATACTGACAGCCTCATGCAACCAGCGACCCTGCATGTCAGCAGGGGACTGTTCAATCTGGTGGATGCTCTGTATTGGATTGGAGCGTGTGAATTTGGTGGGATATTGGACCCTTGACACGTCTAGATACAACTCTTTCTGATCACCTGCATCCATGCATGTTCTTTGTACAGTCCGTCGGACTTGGGCAGTTCCAGCAGGACAACGCGACGCAGCACACGTACAGAATTGCTACAGAGTGACTCCAGGAACATTCTTCTGAGTTAAAACACTTCCGCTGGCCAATAAACTCCCAAGACATGAACATTATTGAGCATATCTGAGATGCCTTGCAACCTGCTGTTTTGATCTCCACCCCCTCGTATTCTTACGGATTTATGGACAGACTTGCAGGATTCATTATGTTAATTCCCTCCAGCACACCCTCAGACATTAGTCGAGTCCATGCCACATCGTGTTGCGGCACTTCTGCGTGCTCGCGGGAACCCTGTACGATATTGGGAAGGTGTACCAGTTTCTTTGGCTCTTCAGTATGTGTGTGTGTGTGTGTGTGTGTGTGTGTGTGTCCATTTGTGAGCCGCAGCAAGAAACGCCATCGGTCGCTCATGAAAGAAAATTGAAAGGAACAGTCGTCATTGAATAGTGGGGCTAGTATTTCTACATTAACCCACACGCATTATGATCGTACACTTTGTGTTAACAGTTAACAAAAAGATGAGACGAAAATCTGTCGAACTGGCCCTAAGATGGGTGTTGACATAATGAATTTTTCTTTTACTATGTTGGTATTTATTGGACAAAAATTCAAGTGATGTACTGAATAGTTTTGTTTATTCGGTTTTTTGAAATAATGTTCTCTTTTTATAAGTCTTATGGATGAACTACAGTATCATTTTATCAGAAAATGCTACGTTTTCAGCTCTTAGCACATCAAAGCCGTGGTGTAATTCCGTACGTTAGGTGATTTCACAACAATTATATATCAAGAATAAAGCATACATTTTTTCTGTTGAAGTGTGCGCTTGCTCATAAATAAACTTTTAGCATTCACAATTTCAGGCAAAAAAGAGAGCAGTTTTATACAGAACTGAATACTGAGCTAACTGTTTCCTACACAGATTTCTTGGGTTCCGAAATAAGATTTCTGATAAAGGTGTTCCGGAATAGCTGTAAAGAGTATGATGTTGGCCATATCTAAGAAACAAAAACACAGAGATACGCAATCGTCACAACACGATCAGCTTAACTGCAATACTTCGTACCTTCTGATCTAGGTCAAGTGGGAATATATTTCGACAGTTTATGGTAGTGGGAAAACTAGAAGCATACTCAATTCAGTAATTGAGAAGGAAATCATTTTGTTGTTTTCGGGTTTTATAAATTTGTTCATTTAATAACTTGCTCTGAAAAGATACACACATGAAAAAATTTTGCGTCATCTCGGTTCCGAGAGTTCTGAAATCTGTACAGAAAATTTGAACAGGGATCAACATAATCATCATTACCGTCCCCCTTTTTATGACTCATGAAAACCACATATTGCATGTTGTACGACCATACAGCGAGACCTTCAGAGGTGGTGGTTCAGATTGCTGCACTCACGGGTACCTCTGATACCGAGTAGCACGTCCTCTTGCATTGATGCATGCCTGTATTCAGCGTGGCATAGTATCCATAAGTTCATCAAGGCACTGTTGGTCCAGTTCTCAACAGATATTCGGTGTAGAGCACTCAGAGTGGTTGGTGGGACTCTTCGTCCATAAATCTACCCCAGGCATGTTCGATAGGGTTCATGTTTGGAGAACATTCTGGCCACTCTAGTTGAGCGATGTCGTTATCCTGAAGGAAGTCATTGGTAAGATGTGCACGATGGGGATGCGAATTTTCCTCCATGAAGACGAATGCCTCGCCAATATACTTCCGATACGGTTGCACTAACGGTCGTAGGATGGCACTCACGTATCGCACAGTCGTTACGGCGCCTTCCGTGACAATCAGCGGCGTACTTCGGCCCCACATAATGCCACCCAAAAACATCAGGGAGCCTCCGCCTTGCTGCACTCGCTGGACAGTGTATCCAAGGCCTTCAGCCTGACGGGCTTGCCTCCAAACACGTCTCCGACGATTGTCTGGTTGAAGGCATATGCGACACTCATCCATGAAAAGAACGTGATGCCAGTACTAAGCGGTCCATTTGGCATGTTGTTGGGCCTATCTTTACCACGCTGTATGGTGTCGTGGTTGCAAAGATGAACCTAGCCATGGACGTCGGGAGTGAAGTTGCGCATCATGCAGCCTACTGCGCACAGATTAAGTCGCAACACGACGTCCTGTAGTGGCACGAAAAGCAGTATTCAACTTGGTGGCGTTGCTGTCAGGGTTCCTAAGAGCCATAATCCGTAGGTCGCTGTCATCCACTGCAGTAGTAGTCCTTGGGCGGCCTCAACGAGGCATGTCATCAACATTTCCTGCCTCTCTGTATCTCCTCCATGTCCAAACAACATCGCTTTGGCTCACTCAGAGACGAATGGACACTTCCCTTGTTGAGTCCTTCCTGGCACAAAGTAACAATGCGGACGCGATCGAACCGCGGTGTTGACCGACTAGTCATGGACTAGTCATGGCGAAACCACAAACAACAAGAGCCGTGTACCTCCTTCCTGGTGGAATGACGAACTGATCGGCTTTCAGACCCCTCCGTGTAATAGGCGCTGCTCATGCATGGTTGTTTACGTCTTTGGACAGGTTTAGTGACATCTGAACAGTCAAATGTACTATGTCTGTGATACAATGTCTATCTTCAGGAGTTCTGGGAACCTAGCTGATGCAAAACTTTATTTGATGTGTGTATTGTGATTGGTTCAAGGTAAAAGACACGGAATAGTGCAGTTTTATACTGATAGCTGATTGCTATAACGTATCGCAGCTAAACAGAAGGGAGGGAATTAGCACGTATTTTTTGAGCTAGAGAATTACTTTGTGGAATCTAGAAGTACAGACGGGGTTCCGCTGTCATGACTTTCAGATGCGTTTACTTACTATGTGAAAAGATGTTGTAATTTTTCAGTGTTATCGCCTCATAAAGACCGTCGACTGCTGTAAAGTGTTAACTGGCGAACGATAAAACGGAATAAGCAAAGTGTGAATTTTTTGTTTGAACTGCGCGTTTTTGAATAACTGAAGTTCGTGTGGTGTGTTATAAGAGTCGTGACCGTGAACTGAAAATCTGAAGTGACTGGTATACGTAATATAGAGCGAGCATTTTGTTTCAAAGACAAACCGTTTGTAAATTTTTCCGGTGACAGTTTAGGTTCATACCATGAGCTGGCTCTTGAGAGTGACTTTGACCGTGTGTGAAAGTCGAGACTGTAACTTCAGACTAACACGGACTTGAAGATTTAGACCACTGCACCAAAGAAGTGACAATACATGGAATTTTTATTTTAAGTCTTTAACAGCTAGTTAAACCTTATACTAGACTAACATTTGTTGCACTCTTTAGATAAGTGCAGTGCGACTGGTTCTGCTGCAGCTTTTCCAGTCGAGAAAAACTGAAAATTGAAATTTGTCGTAAGTTCCTAGGGGACCAAACTGCTGAGGTCATCAATCCTTAGGCTTTCACACTACTTTATCTAAAAAAAAACTAATTTACGCTAAGTACAAGACACACACCCATGCGGCTACCGCGCGCGGCGATAAACTTTGTTAGGTTTCTAACAGAGCATGCGTGAGTGGACTGCAGAAGAAGAGAGTAGTTCACCGCAAGGTGAGCGGAACTGCTTTCCTGTAGGCAACACAACACCGACACAGCTCCGCCGCAGTCTAACAGTTACATTGGTCGGTTTGCACGTACATTTCAGAATATTGCACAAAGCACTGATGCCATGTTAAATGTAGCGAATTTGACAACTCTGCTGTTGCCGGGCACAGCGTCACAATATATGACTACGTTTAATGAAACGAAGATCTTGTCCTGTTCATCCAGGTACGGGTATCCTCTGATCAAAGCAACTGTTATCGTGCAACATTATTAACCAGCACCGCAGATATACCATTAATAGTACATGAAAACCAGTGTTCGATGCTGAAAGGCTACAGAGAAATAAGCTGGATCATCCAGCTAATGGAATCGACATACTCTCTGGTAGCAACGGAAGGTCGATGAATTCATGGCGTTTGTATAATTCAGCCAGCTGCAAACGAGAGTATTCCACGGATTATTAAGAGGACAGTTAATTCCTTTGATGACGGCACAGGAAGTCGTTGAAAGCTTAAGTATAAACAAACGTGACGCAGCACGCAAACAGAGAAACAGTTATGTAATAATGTCGCAGCGAAAAATTGCGTTCTCTAAAGTCGACTCTAGACACTTCAAAGTTCCACGGATCAAACAAAAAGCTAGAAAAATGAGATTCGATTTATCGAAAGTTTGAACGATCAAAGTGGAACCAGGAAAAATCGAAATAAGAGTATAAGCTAAAAAAGGTAACGCATTTTCAAAAACATACTTTTTCTTTACGAGAGGAAGTAGCAATTGTAAGTAGAACGCAAAAGAAAATTGATTTTCTCGTTGACATATTTTTATTTAATTCTACCTAAACTCCTACAGCAATTTCCGAGAGTGCGTAAGACAACTTCATTTTAATCCATTTGTCCATTCTTGAACAAACAACACGAGTGTTCGCATTTTCTCTGCAAATCTTCTTGTGAAAGAAGTTATGTCTTGGGGCGTATCTCACTAGCAACCGGCTCTTCATGGCCAGATCTACAGCCTTTGCAGGGCTGTGTCTGTCACACCGTCTGTTAAGACCTGATTTTCTCAGAAACGCGAAGACGCATTATGTTGAAATTTATATCAGAGACTGAGATCTATGCGTCCGCAGCTCGTGGTCGTGAGGTAGCGTTCTCGATTCCATCGCCCGGGTTCCCGGGTTCGATTCCCGGCGGGGTCAGGGATTTTCTCTGCCTCATGATGACTGGGTGTTGTAAGCTGTTCTAAGTTCTAGGGGACTGATGACCATAGATGTTAAGCCCCATAGTGCTCAGAGCCAGTTGAACAATTTCAGATATATGGCTCTTCCGCGACTTAAAAAAAAGTTAAACCTCTAAATGAATGCAACTAAAAGATAAGCCCATTTACGCCACATATTTTGATACCACCAAACTCACTCAATAAAATATACGTTTACGCAGAATTATAAAATCTGGCAGGTAGCAAGGTTTCACAGTAGGAGTAAAGGAAGAAAGAAAACAGAAAATTGTTAATTTTTATAGTATTTCATATAAGAAATACAGGGTATTTATAAATAAATATCGGGATTTCAACGCTTTATAATATTTATTACATTAAACTTACTGTTATAAATGATATGTTAAATGAAAGATCAACTCAAACAGTTTTATCAAGAACCTTATAAATGTTCAATGTGACCACCATTTGTCACCCGGCACACATCAATTCTATAGAAGAGTTCTTCCCAAAGGTTGATAAGTACATCTTCAGTGATTGTAGCAACAGCTGCTTCGATTCGGTTTGTTAATTCAAGGAGGTCTGCTTGTAGCGGAGGCACGTACACACGATCCTTGCTGAAGCCGCAAAGGAAAAAATCGCATGGCGTTTGGTCAGTTGAACGTGGAGGCCATGCAAAGCGAGCTCTGTCATTGGGCCCCTTGCGGCCTAACCCTCGCTTGGGTACAGTGAAGTTCAACCCAGTCGCGTACTTGGCTATGCCAGTGAGGTGACGCACCATCTTCATCAGAGTTCGTGTGTACGTGCCTCCGCTACCAGCAGACCTCCCTGAATTAAGAAACCGGATTGAAGCAGCTGTTGCTACAATCACTGAACACACACTTATCAACGTTTGGGAAGAACTCAGCTATAGACTTGATGTGTGCCGTGAGACAAATGGTGCTCACATTGAACATTTATAAGGTTCTTGGTAAAATTGTTTGAGCTGCTCTTTCATTTGACATACTATTTATAACTGTAAGTTTAATTAATAAATATTATAAAGCGTTAAAACCCCGATATTCATTTATAAACATCCTGCATTTCTTTTCCCATTTGTTATCCGACTTCAAATATGACATTAAAGCATTCTCGAAACTCTTGGGGTCTCTGGGACCGTTATCTTGCAAGTATCAGTGTCCACAGAGGGCAAAAATCGTCTACATTCTCGATTTCAGGAATGGATGAAATGCCTGGACGTACACAATTAAATCTGTAAGGATCCGTCAGTGCGAGGATCGTACTCGGACATGGCCAAAGTTTTAGAAAGCATATAACGACCGATGGGCATGACTTCTGACATTTTCGCGGAGTTGCTGGTTGGGCATGAGGAGACGCGTCAGGCATCAGCACTACACACACACACACACACACACACACACACACACACACACACACAACACTCTATCCCACACCGACCCTGTTCTTCGCACCGTACGTAGTCATTATGTGATACACACACCCACTACACCTTTGATGCTCTTTTGTTTTTCAGAGCCCGTCCTTTTCTTTCCTGAAACGCACATTCTCTTTGCGTTTGCTAGCTCTGGTGTGGGTCTGATAGCCGGCGATATCTTAATAAATCAAGTGCCGGGTCCCAAACCTTGATTAACTTGAAACCTCTGTTCCTGTTCACTAAATTTTCCGACATCTATATTGCGATACACTCCTTACTTACACAGCCCCATAAACGTGACGTAAGACGCATAAAATGGAAAAAAAACAGCTCGGCTGTACCACACCGAGTAGCACGTCAGTGCTCCAACAGGTACGTATTATACTCTACATTGATTAAGCCACTTCGCTAAACATTCTTCAAGAATGGGGTTCGCTTCCTGTGCTTGGTGAGCAACAAGTCCCGGTACATAGAATGCTAATTGATTTGGTTTGTTTTAGCACAAATACTTACTTACAAGATAACTGTCCAATATTTCGGTATGTCTCCCCCCCACCCCACCATTCACTTAACTCATTTCCATACCCCTCCATGTTTTTCTTGACTTTTTTTGAGCATTATGGTATTACAGCGCGAAATGCGTCCTCAACTGCATTGCTCAGCTCTTTGTTTGTAGCATAACGACGTACAGATCCATGCGCCTTACGGCCGACCGGGGTGGCCGAGCGGTTCTATGCGCTACAGTTTGGAACCGCGCGACCGCTACGGTCGCAGGTTCGAATCCTGCCTCGGGCATGGATGTGTGTGATGTCCTTAGGTTAGTTAGTTTTAAGTAGTTCTAAGATCTACGGGACTGAGGACCTCAGATGTTAAGTCCCATAGTGCTCAGAGCCATTTGAACCATTTTTCGCAACATAATTTTTTTTCACTCCTTCTTCCACGTCCTCAGCAACATTTTTTTTTCCCTGTGAAAATCAAACACCTGTACTTCCTGAAGTAAATCTTAAGGCTGATTTATGTACTGCAGTAAGTCGTGCAATGTTGAGGAAACACTGGAATGTCAAGAAAATTGAGTCAGTAAAGAGTTATCGTAACAGCTGGTGAAACAGTTAGTTATCGAGTGTTAAATAGCCGCTGACACGCTCGATGGATTTCTACGATTTATCTAGGGACCTTTTTTTTTCAATGGAGTTGACAAGCTTGACGCATCGATAAATTCGATCTATCGCCGCTAGAATTAGCTAGAGTCGACTGTAGTTGGAAAATATATGTGTTATGGGATTACCAAGGTTATCATTTCCGTAAATGTCAGACGGGCGACGGTTCTTGGGACCCTCTTTACACGACCCGATACACTCCGCCAGCCGTCAACGTTCATCCGCGGGCGGTAATAAACCACAGACCAGACAAGAGTACCGAGTACAGAAGTTGACTGGAAAATAGTCGACACGCGGTTCTCAGAACCTGGCGTCAGCCGTCGCCACTCGTAACGGGTTCCCGCCGCGCCGCGCTGTCCCACAAGTGGACGGGCTCGTGACGCACGCGGACTGCACGTGCTGCTGCGGCAGCTGCCGCCCGCTGCCTGCGTCGCTGCCGCTGTGCCCGTTACATCAGTCACGTACGGGATAGCCGTTCACGGAACGCCAGCATTCTTCTGGCATCGTGCCGGCTGATACGGCGCGACGGAGGCGTCCTCTCAAAGGTCACCAGGAGTGATGCAAGCGGAGACCGCATGTCGCGAGAACGCCATGCTCCTGAGCCAGCTGGACCAGTGAGAAATGTCTCTGGATGCCCATCTTTTTGAGACAGTTGCGGGGCTTGGCTGTTCGATAGAGGATGTTAAATTAAACACGTTTCATCCGTCAAATTTCCAATCTTGTTTTATTTCGCAACCAGTTTTATCGTTTTACTACGCTATCTACAGGACTTGTGTACAGACAACATGGGTACCAGTATGAAATGGATAACCAAAACAGAGGCCATGGTGCAAATCCTGTATGCAGTGGTAATACCCAGCACAGTGTTCCGGTATATTCCTTGGTAGCCACGTTCTCAGTTAACAATCTAATCAAAAAGGTACTAACTGACATATTACACAATGTATGGTATACCCCGACACATGTGCTCCGGTGGTTTTTCTGTCGCAGGGTCTCTTCCCTTGTCTAAGGGCTAAATAACATGTAAAGGTCTAAGGCGCTGAACAAATGGACTGTGTGGCTGGTCAGGGTGTTCGAGTCGTACCTCGGTTCAAATGGTTCAAATCGCTCTGAGCACTATGGGACTTAACATCTGAGGTTATCAGTCCCCTAGAACTTAGAACTACTTAAACCTAACTAACCTAAGAACATCACACAACACCCAGTCATCACGAGACAGAGAACCTGCGAAGAAGAACAGCAACACTTTTGCTATTGTTTTCATAAAACAGCTTTACGAGTAACGTCCTGCTCACCTCCTCCAGACCCATGTTGACTGTTTGCAACTGTAATATACATTGATGCCTGTGTTTCAATCCTACGTCACCGCTCAAGTACCGGCGCCTAACGAACAACGCAAATCCTGTAACACACAGTCTGAATATTTTTCCTATAAAGTTTGGTACCCATTCGGTTTTCATCTATACTTGCCCAATCACCGAAAGTTTAATTATAATGATGATATAAGTCCTTCGGTGAGATTTTCTGTGGTAGCGGAAACCCATAATCCAAAATTAAATCTCCTTCGCCCTGTCGGGTAAGAGAGTGATAGAATGTTCCTGCATATGGCAACGATGAGATCGTCCGAGGGAACAGAGGTGGAAAATGGCCTGGGTGGTATGTTGCGGCTTCGGCAGCGGTATCAGCAGTCACATTCAGTGACGTACCAACACTTGAGGATCCCAAACGAACGACACATTGGCACTACCATCAGCGATTCAAGGCGTTCCTGAACCCGTTCTACTAGAAGATGGAACGTCTACATAGCACTACAGCTCTGGAGTACACTGTGGGAATGAGAGCTTACATCAGATTTACAGATTCCGTGAAGTGATGAAACCAAATATTTTAATGTTATTCCACGAGGTCCATAGCAAGTCGTTGGTGTGTGATGATGAAAAAATTCGCACATCCTCCGCCTTTATGGGTCTTCCTGGGCTCATGTTTCGTTACTAACATAACGGCCCGGGCAAATACGCAGTGTTGTCCAGTAAAGAGTCATCCTTAAATTAATTTTGATTTTTTTTATGTTTCTGTGTAGGTGGGAATCACCTGGCTCTGCAGTAGAGACGGTAACGCAACAAGCTAGCTCTCAACCAATAGGTAATCTTACCCTGGCCGGAGAACACCTTTATTGCGAATGTCTCGCCAGACTGGGTGAGAGTGTTGGTGATATACAGTTCCTTACAACG
This sequence comes from Schistocerca gregaria, assembly GCF_023897955.1. Classification (NCBI taxonomy): domain Eukaryota; kingdom Metazoa; phylum Arthropoda; class Insecta; order Orthoptera; family Acrididae; genus Schistocerca; species Schistocerca gregaria. The sequence goes on from NC_064920.1 coordinate 441,051,775, forward strand.
AGACTGTATCCCTGTGCCCTTAGTTAGAAACAAGAGCTTCCTCACAGAGGAATGGCATCTGACGCTTGATCATTCCTTCAGTGAATTCAACAGTCCTTCGATGTTACTTCAAAATAGAAAGTATATGTTGGCACAGTATTTCGTCCTGTCCTTTCATTTCCGTACTCGCTCTTAACACCACACACAAAGTTTTCAACTGCATCAACACAAACTACAGGTGTAAATTAACCTACCTAGATTTCCTCCTTCTACGTATAAGGTCATTCAGAACACCTTACGTAGTTTGCAAGAGGATTGGGACGTTTATAATCTATTCAAAGGCCTTGTCCCACGAAGATCATCACTCCCTAAGGTTCGTTATCCCGGCTTGCCTATACTATCAATATATCGAATTCCTCTCTCTGTAATTGCATCAGCACAAAAGAAGGCGGGATCAACCACACACTGTTCGCCGGTACAAAACATTGGCGTTATTTTCAAATAGAACGTCTCACTAGTTGCTCTCATTCTGCTGTCTTTGACCAACCTCGCTGTTAAAAAAAGAAATTACAATTTTTACAAGTTGCCAAGAACCCTCTTTCATTACCTTAAAAAAAATGGCTCTGAGCACTATGGGACTCAACTGCTGTGGTCATCAGTCCCCTAGAACTTGAAACTACTTAAACCTAACTAACCTAAGGACATCACACACATCCATGCCCAAGGCAGGATTTGAACCTGCGATCGTAGCATTCGCACGGTTCCGGACTGCGCGCCTAGAACCGCGAGACCACCGCGGCCGGCTTACCTTACATCACTGAAAATTACTTGAGCAGTCGTTATCCATGTGTACTTACTTTCACTGCAAAACTAATTCAGCGCTAGTACCAAAGAAAAGTCAGAACATCCTTCAGTGAAATTAAAAACAAGGGTGATAACATTAGGAATGGAATGGGAATTTCAATGTTAAATGCAGAAGAAAGAGAGTAGATGAGTGGAAAGAGTGCATTGAAGACCTCTAAGAGGGGGATAACTTATCTGATAACGTGACAGAAGAAGAAACCGGGTTTGATATGGAAGACGTGGGGGCCCAGTATGAGAGGCAGAATTTAAAACAGTTTGAAAGACTAGATGTCAAATATGGGAAAAACGGTAGATAACATTCCAACGGACGTTCTAAAATCATTGGAGGAAGTAGCAACCAAACTACTATTCACATTGGTGTGTGGAACGTAAGAGACTGGCGGCGTACCGTCAGACTTTCGAAAAAATATCAATCACACAAATCCGAGCGTAGCAAGAGCATCTAAGTGGGAAAACTATAGCACAATCAGCTTAAGAGCTGAAGCATTCAATCTACTGGAAAGATTAATACACAAAAAAAAAAGGAAAAGAAAATTGAGGATCTGTTAGATGGCCATCAGTTTTACTTTAGTGACGGCAGCAGAAACCAGCTTTTGACGTTGCGCTGGATAATGGAAGTAAGACTGAAGAAAAATTAACACACTCTCGTAGGATTTGTCCGCCTAAAAAGAGCATTCGACAATGTTCGGAATTTTAAGAGAAATAGAAGTAAGCTACAGGGACAGAAAGAACAATACAATGGGAAGACCAAGAACAAAGTGCTCAGATTAAAAAGAGTGTAACACAGGGATAATGTCTTTCGACACTACTGTACAATCCATACATCGAAGAAGCTATGACAGAAATAAAAGAAACGATGAAGAGCGGGATTAAAAGGGAAGGGTAAGGATATCTATGACAACATTCACTTATGACATTGCTCTCTGCAGTGAAAGTGAAGAAGAATTTCAGATGTGCTGAATGAAATGAATAGTCTAATGAGTGCAGAATATAGGTTGAGAGTAAGTCGAAGAAAGACGAAAGTAATGAGAAGAAGCAGAAATGAGAACAGCGAGAAGCAGAATATCAGAATTGGTGATCACGAAGTAAAGGAAGTTAAGGAATTCTGCTATTTGGACTACAAAATAACTCTTGACATACGGAGCAAGAAGAACATGAAAATGAGAGTAGCACTGGCACAAAGGGCATTCCTGACGAAGTCTACTTGTATCAAACACAGGCCTTAACTTTAGGATTAAATTTCTAAGGGCACAACAGTGCATGGTAGGGAATCATGGACAGTGGGAAAACCGGAGCACAAGATAGTCGAACGACTTAAAATATGGTGTTGCAGAAGAATGTTGTAAGTTAAATGGCATGATAAGATAAGTAATGTGGAGGTTATCCGTAGAATCTTCAAAGAAAGGAACATACGGAAAACACTGTCAAAAAGTACGGGATAATGAAACATATGTTATATATATCAGGGAATAACCATGGTACTAAAAGAACCTGTACAGAGTAAAAAGTACATCCTACAAATAACTGAGAACTTGGGGTGCAAGTTTTGCTCTGAGATCAAGAGTATAGCGCAGCAGGGGAATTTGTGACAGGCCGCATCAAGCCGGTCAGATGACTCAGAAGTCGAAAAAAAGATTTGTATGGATTTGTATCACTGTAACCATTTATCTTAAACCAGTACATCTACGTTTTGCACATTACCTTAGACAACTCACGTTTTCGCCGTATCTCGATCAATATGTATACATTCAGCACTCCAGAAGACCTTTTCTCAAATTTGAGTTTTATTTTTCATAACACGCGAGTCAATTTACTCAGATCACACCTTACTAAATGCCCTTTCTGTTACATTTGTAATCTTTCACATTTTAAGTGTTATCTCGACCAACATGACTACATTTTTGATAAATGGCTAACAATCGACCGGGGTGGCCGAGCGGTTCTAGGCGCTTCAGTCTGGAACCGCGCGACGGCTACGGTCGCAGGTCCGAATCCTGTCTCTGGCATGGATGTGTGTGATGTTCTTAGGTTAGTTAGGTTTAAGTAGTTCTAAGATCTAGGGTACTGATTACCTCAGCTGTTAAGTCCCATAGTGCTCAGACCCATGTGAACCATTTTAAATGGCTAATATTTATTCCAGGACAATCAGAAAAAAAGTCGAAACACGGCATATATAATACATATTTGACTGTTTCCCATCGACACCCGTAGCAACTACCAGAACGGTGAGCTTCGGAATAATAACAACGAAACATGGCTTACAAGTAGCAACCTTACTGACCTGCCATTGGAATCATGCGATAGTATGTCTCTTCCAAGTGCTTTGCCCAATTCCTTACTCTTCATGTATTTAGAAACCCACAGTACCGCGAGAATGTATTTTGCTGCTAATTTGTGTAGAGTTATTGACTTTCACGTAATGCCCTAAATGCATCTCTTTCTTACCACTTCTTATTACATTTTTGCCAATAATCGGCTGCCGTGTTCTACATAAATCTTTCCATCGTTTTCATTGATCGTCAGAACATAACACTGGCGCTTCAGACTTTCCATCATTCACTGCATCCTTTGTCAAACCTAGGATAATTAGCAGTTCCTGTGAAAGACTCGATCTAACTACAGTGTCATACGTCACATTTCGTAAGACTCCACTGACAGAACCAGAAATATAATAAGTATTTATTAGCGCAGTCGTCAATCATACAATAACTGTCAGAATAGCACCGAAATTATCGAACGTTGCCGTGATGCATTAGTTTTCTCCAACCTGGCCTATGACGCTTTGAATTAACGAAATAAAATGTCGACGATCCCTTTTAATATTGAAGTTTATTTCGTTCCCCTAGGTGTTGCCTAAGAGTTAGCAAAAAAGATAGACATGGGCACGTTAGTCTGCTACGTCACTCGACAGCGAAACTCGGACACGCTGCCTTGAGGGACAGACAGAAACGATACCGCCAAAAAACTGTTTATTTGCTGTGGCATCCCCATGTGGCATGTTATTCGAGTATTTCGAAATAAATAAATGAGTGCTCGTTTTTGTACTAATTACGATGCTAATTTATTTTAGTGATTGGGTTGTCATTTCTCTCATTCAGCTGAGGCGTAAACTGGCAGTTTTTAACTGAAAATTACAAATTCACTTCACTCTATTTTTGTCGACCACATGTATCAGAGAGAGAGAGAGAGAGAGCGAGAGAGGAGAGAGTGATTGGAAAGAGGTGTCTGTCACAGCTCCCATGTCTGAGAAGGCCAGTACGGGTAATTTCGGTTCTTCTCAAATCGTAGGTGTGTTTTACGCTCTTCCAAACGCAAAACTGGCTTTCAGTCACACCAAAGACGACAGAAATCCTTACTCTCATGTACTGCCACTATCTGTGGCACTACAATTTTATTATTATCTAAGAAGGCTAGGCCTCTAGAGCTTTCCTTCATTTTGCGATCGTGAAATGATGAAAACTTTAGTTCACGTCGTTATAAACACTCTGTGTGTGCACCAGAAACCGAACCTGCGCATTGCTTATCACGGACAGCGCTGCTGCGGACTGCGACAAACATGACGTACATTATTGTAGGATGTGAAGTCCGCCAGTTATGCAAAACACCGTTTTTTCCGAGTTCCCAAACATGTTTCGGCACCACTGTGCCACCATCAGTGGGTTTCCGTTTTATTTAATTTGTAATGTGAACATTTTTAATAAATGATTACAGAATTATGTGGGTATTTAGTACAAACAAAAATTCGTTCCTTTTTGTTAATACCTTCACACTTGGTGTCCATGATTTTTCAGAATCACTTGTGTATTATTTATTACTGGCAGCTTGTCATCTGCAACCAAACGATGTTGATGAGAAATTTTGTTGGGAGTTAACCTATCATCTAAACTCAATTTAGTTTTTCGCGATATTTCTCGCCTACAAACTCGTAACAGTACCGTCACCTTACTGTCCGCGATTGCTGGATTTCTTGCGCAAAATACTGTCGCCGTGAACGCACTGTGACTTGTTCCACGACCCGGCCGCTCGTGTCGTGTTGGAGTTCTCTTTCTTTTTTTTAAAAAAATTATTTTGTTTCATTTATCATTAGAAACCTGAAACACAAAAAGCTTAACGATTGGGTGCGCAAGAATCTAGTGCTTTACGACTTTGTAATCTAAAATACATGGGCTGTCTAGTAAAGTCGTCGTAAGATTCAAACTAATAGCAAAATGACTTAGAATTGATATCTGGATGGTGAAAATTGTCTCTGAATAAGAAAAAGTGCCAAGCCATCCACCTGAGTACCAAAAGAAATCCGTTAGACGATAAATCACTCAAATGCTGTCAGTTCACCTGAATAGTTTGGAGTTACCATTACTAACAGCTTAAATTGCAACGATCTCATAGATAATGATGGGGGTTTTATTGGCAGAAGATGCAACAGGTGTACTAAGGAGACTGCCTACACTAAGCTTGTCCGTCCTCTGCTAGAGTATTGCTGTGCGGTGTGGGATCCTTATTGCGTTACACTGACGGAGGAGATCGAAAAAGTCCAAAGAATGGCCACGTGTTTTGTATTATCGCAAAGTATGTGCAAGAGTGTCACGGATATGGTAAGAGAGTTGGGGTGGCAGTTAAAAACCAAATTCTGCGAAATTTTAAACACCAACTTTCTCCTATGAATGCGAATATGTGTTATTATATGCCATCCACATAGGGAGAATGATCGTCGTAATAAACTAAGAGAAATCAGAGCTCGTACGGAAAGATTCAAGTGTTCATTTTTTTCCGCTCGCTGTTGCGGAGTGTAACGGTAAAGAAATGGTCTGTGGGTGTTTCGGTGAACTGTCAGGCACTTAAGTGTGAATAGCAGAGCAGTCATGTAGATGTAGATTCAGATGATACAGACTTCAAGATTTCTAAAATTGGAGTGAAGGTGAAAACTAATTGTATAAGATTACTTGTTTTATTATGTATTGCATTGTGAGTAGCGACATCTTATAAACCAAGATTAATGAAGTATTTTCAAAATTTGAATGTCTGTACACGCAGATTATTTAAAAGTTTTATTTGCCAATATCTAGGTTGTTCACTACCACGGTGGACAACAATAGAACTGAAGTCTGCAGTTTACATTTCTCTGACACCAAATGTATGTGTCACTGCGTTCCCTCGTTGCAAATTTCAATTTCGTAATGTGTGACCTGCTACTAACATAATTTTTCGTACAGTATCTGTATTTTGTATTTTAATACAACTGTGACGTGAGTAATTGGCTAATATTATGTAACCTATGCGTTATGGAAAAGCTTGAACCTGGCAATTGTGAAGTCTAAACATTTGACTCGTAATACCAAAATTTGTTTCAGACGTCCACCTATCACGACTCAAACAATAAGCGAAATTACGCTTCTGGACATCTAAATTATCCCCTGGATGAGGCCTCATAATGAACATTTTAACAGGCAATGTTTCGTCAAGTTCAATAACGTAGGTAGCTTGAGTTATGTCTTTACAGCGTAGCGTTTACTGGAATATTTTTTTAAAATTAGAAACAACTGTCTCATCATAACTTTGCTTAATGGTCCAACGGCAACTGCAATAAAAAAGGTCACGTTTATAAGCGAGTTCATCTTTTTGTAAGACAGAACCACAATGTAATCTTCGATGGACTAGTTGAATCTGAAAATAAGTCATCTTCACTTAAATTAACGCTCACTATAATAAGAATATATCATGTTGGCTACCATCTCTCGTCAGACAATGTGTATCACATGTTTACATCACATTAATCACATTCCATGAATTCCATGATGGCTAGTCTAAGGGATGACGAAAGAAGTCAAAGATGTAGCAAGAGTTACCCAATAGAGTTCTTGAAGTCTGTCCACCAGAGGATCTACATGACATTTAATGTGCTCTTGTACATTGTTGGATACATTTGTACCTTGTATCTGACTCCTTTCTGTACTAATATTAACCCACTGAAATCTTTGTAAAGGTTTTCTTGGTCCTAGTGTTATAGTCACTAGTAGTTGTCAAAGTACCTAGTTTTTCGAGGAGGTATCTGGAGGATGTTCGATAGTTAACATCGGACATAATGCTTACAACACTCTTCTTTGTTCAGAAAATACTGTCCCTGTGAGCTGCGGCTCCACAGAAAACGATTTCATAACTCCTAGGGAATGGAAATATTCAGAACGAACGTTTTTAAATATCCTATAACATTAACCTTGCGCATTGCAAACATAGGTGCACTAAGGTGTCGCTGGCTAGTGTGGCCGAGTGGTTCTAGGCGCTTCAGTCTGGAACCACGCGACAGCTACGGTGACAGGCTCGAATCCTGCCTCTGGCATGGATGTGTGTGATGTTCTTAGGTTAGTTAGGTTTAAGTAGTTCTAAGATCTAGGGGATTTATGACCTCAGATGTTAAGACCCATAGTGCTCAGAGCTATTTGAACCATTTTGAATTAAGGTGTCACATTAATTCTAAGCAGTAGTTTTCCCAGAAGAGGTTGTGATTTCCCTGTACTGTCAAAAACTTAGTACTTTGTTCGTACTTCATTTTGGACTTCTATGAGAAGTACTGAACTGCATTCACTGACTGCCGCAGAAATAGAATGGTAATACACTCAGGAACACTGAAAATAGCGCAACTGCAGTGAAGAGAGGTACACGTTAAACTTTGCATACAAGTACAGCGAGATCCGATATGCAAATGACCTAAATTTTGTGTCAATGCGCATGGCTACAGACCCCTGCAGCGACGCTGCAATCGAACAGGAGCACTATTTAAACAACGGGCAGTGGGAGAGACATACGCTTGAGAGGGACCTAATAATCGGCATGAAAACCGCCACAGGCTGGTCGACACAACGTGTGGTTCGTCTTGTCGGTCGGTCGGAGTGTTCCGTGAGACTATTTTGGGATCAGTGGAGGCGAGACGAGACGCACGCGCGACTTAGCTGATGTTGAGCCATCAGGAAGACAAGGCGAGAGGACCGAAAGATCGTGCGGCAAGCACAAAGCATTTCCAGGCGCCTTGCGGATGCGAATTTTCAGTTCAGGTCCCCATGTCGAGTACTGTCGTTAATCCCGAGATCTCGGCAAATCCGTCCACTGTGATGCTACGCCAGAACAATGTAGACTTCTCAGACTGACAAAAGTGGTGTTTGGTGAAGAATCTCGAATCGTTTTGGGGACGGGTGATAACCGCGTACGGGTGTGGAATCAGCCTGGCGAACGATACAGTCCGACCGACGCCGTCATACGCCACATCGCACGACTGGCGCAATGGTCTGGGGACCATAACCTACGGTAGCCGGCTCCTTTAACTGTGGTACGTGGAACCGTAACCGGCCAGCGCTATGTTGATGACATTCTTCGATGTGGGACCTTACCTACATGGTCTATTAGGGACACTTTCCAGCAAGATAATGGTGGACTGCTTATAACTCGAGTTGCTCAAGACTTCCTACGTCATGTTCCGACTTTTCCATGGCCAGCCTACTGCCTATAGGGCACGTGTGGACTTGTCCCCTATAGAGCCTGTGTGGGACCAGCTGAAACGGCAGATGCCGCTTTGTCACTCTGTACACGATCTGCAGGTGGATGTTCAAGATTTGTGGACCATTCTGCCTCAGCACATCATCAGACCTCTAATGAACTCGACGCCGGACAGTTTTGCAGCGTGTACTGCAGCAAAAGGCGGTCCAACGCGTTGTAAATATTGCACTGTATTTGTCTACTTGTGCTCACTGTATTTGATTACTTGTCTTGATTTTTGAATCAAGTGAATCATCTGTATCATTATCTCTAACAAATTTCCCATGCTCCCCTCTTGGTGCGCTACTTTCAATGTTCAATGTTTCAATGTCTTGAACCACATGTTAATCTTTCCGAAACCTTCATTAGCTGCCTTTTTGGTAAAGACACTATTGCTTTTTATTCATGTACTTGTATCATCTGCAAAAATGAAAAATATTACATCTTCTGAAAAGGAAGTGGAATACCATTTATGTGTATCAGAAACAACAGAGGACCCAAGACCGAACCTTGTGGAACACTATGCCTAATTGCTTCAAGTGGCTGTGTGACTGACTTGTTCCTGATAGAATGTGTGGTATCTACTATTCCACAGTACCTTAACTTAAATTAAAAGGAACACCTAACAAGGCTGACCAGCAACGCATACGCCCGTTACATCTTATTCCGCTGACATGCTAGATTTTTGTCAGTGCGTTCTGTAAATCTTGAAGTTCGAAGCCGAGAGTTAGTTGCGACATCCAGCGGGCGAGAAGCCTCTTGTGGTACCTTCGCCACCTGCAAATCCCGCCGTACCACTGCAGGAGAATCGTCAGCTCATCTGCCTGAAAAGCCTGCGGAGGCGCTCGCGCACGAATAACTTAATTTCTATTCCCAGTGGCGCCGCCTATTCATCTATAAGTTACTGCTTTTTCTTATGTACTTTCAGCTTCTTTTCCCCTGACTCCACGAATTCATTATAATATCGCCCGAGAAAAAAAAGGAAGGACCTCTGGCCGTGAAATTGAGAGAAAGAAAGACGGGAAGTTGGAGAAATGGAATACGGAGCGAGAAAAAAAATCGTTAGTCATTTACAGTTGAAGACCGCTTGGAGAATATTAATTGCGTAATCCAGAGAACAGAGCTTTAAGGATCTCGTTTAACTTCCATTCCATTTTTCTTATACTTTCCTTTTTTTTCTTGTCTCCTCTCTTTTCTTTCTTGGCTGCCATCAATTTCGAAAGTCTTTCTGCTTGCGGCACGGACTTAATTAGATGCTTAGTCACTCTGGTCAGCATTTCAGTGCTTTATTTATTATGTCATTAAGGCTTCTCGGGTTCTGAGCTAGCGTCACAAAGAAATGCTATTAAGCACACCTAAGCGCACTTTTCAAGCCACGTTCTCCATTTAAAGTTGATTACTACAACTTCCCTTCTGCTGTTATTTGCTCGGCAGCAGCCTGTATTTGGATAGCAACTGTCATCACATAGCACTGTTTCGACACACATACATACAAACATACACATATCGATCATATACGATGGCCAGCCGGTGTGGCCGAGCGGTTGTAGGCGCTACAGTCGCAGTTCGAATCTTACCTCGGGCATGGATATGTGTAATGTCCTTAGGTTAGTTAGGTTTAAGTAGTTCTAAGTTCTTGAGGACTGATGATCTCAGAAGTTAAGTCCCATAGTGCTCAGAGCCATTTGCACCCTATACAATGAACTTCCTTCTCGCTTGTATTGAATCAGAGATATTATTCCTAAAAATGCACGTGAATAACTGATGATTTTTGTCAGTAACAGATAGAAGGTGGTTACATTTTAAATCTATGGAGAGAGATTATAAGCTCACCAGACATAGGCTCAGTCATCTGTATCACAGCTAGATCTCAACTACGGGCCTTGACAATTACTGTAACTCACTGTTGGATAAAAATGGGCAGAGTTTTGGATGTAAGAGGCATCAGTTTCTAACATCTTGCTGCCACCAATCGCGCAGACCGACGAGACAGCATTGATAAACCTTCTGGCTTTCGGCGCTACAGTCCAAGCAGTGACTGACAGTAGGGTCAAAATTAGATTATAAATAACTTTACGGAGATTAGAAAGTATGTGGTGTAATTTCCTTGCCATTTTTAAGTGTGTGGTACTGTACAGCCGTGTGGCCCGTTTCGTTCATGGGCTCTCGTGTCAATTGCCTCAGTAACAACCGTACCGTAGGAAAAATGCCCTTTTCGCAAGCCAAACAAGATGAATAGGCTCATGTTTAAAAGACCCTGAATGAAAAGTGGGGTACCAGGTTCCTCATTCTACCTTCCTCGGCACCTTTAAAAATTGCTTTAAGAATTTTAGTTTGCGAACATATTCGCGCACTTTTTAACGGGCAATTCGCCTCTCGCCCCCACAAGCTGCGCAAACTGTAACTCGCTCACAACCACTAGCCCATCGCTGCAGGTCGCTAATACCTATTCTCACTCAATCGTTCAGTCTTGTCTCACAGCCATTGCCTCCTTAGTTCTGTCCTACTGCTACTGTCGCCTCCCACTATGTCTCTCTCTTGCTCTCTCTTACTGCTGTCATCTCATTCATTCCTTTCTATCGCTGCTGTCGCTTCTCACTCTCACTATCTCTGTCTTCATCGTCGTTGTTATCACTGGCTTTAATACACTTCCACATTCTACTTCTCTTTCTCTCTCTCTCTCTCTCTCTCTCTCTCTCTCTCTCTCTCTCTCTCTCTCTCTCTCTCTTACGGACACTGTCTCCTTCAGTCTTTTTCCTAGCACTGTTGTCTCACTGTCGACTATGTTCCGCTGTCACTTTGGCACCGTTATTGTCTCCTGTGCTCTTTCTGAATCACAACCAATGTCTACTACCTTCCAGAAATGATTCCTTTTCTGTCTATTTCCCAGTGCGACTGTCTCCTTCTCTCTCAGCGTAGCACGAATATATTCACATGCCAAAATTTTGCTCAGGAAGCTAGATGTGTCATCTGGTATCCCACCTTTTAGTCAGTCTTTCAAATAAACAGGAACATATTCGCCTTTTTTGAAATCGAAGACGCTACACCTTTATTATTATTTTTTTAATCTCATTTCTTTCGTTATGGCTTGTTGCATTTGTTCGGAGCGGACATCACATGACATCCATTCAAGTTCATCGTTGATCCATTCACCCAGTTTTTTTTTATAATAGAGGGCAGCTAACACTCTGACCGAACACGCTGAGCTACCGTGCCAGCTCTCTAGACCACTGGTACCTGACTTATTTCTATCAAAAAATTGAGAAGGTATTCTGATACCAGGGGAATATGCTGCCCACTTCATCACTGCAAAAAATAATGAGACTAATTAAAAATAATAATTTGTTAAGAACGTTTTATATACCATACCCAGGACTGAATGGTTATATGTGCCAACAAGGAAGTTTTTGATTCAAGTGTTATTAATACTGAGGCACTACGTTTCATTTCTGATAATACGAGGGCAGAGATACGGCAGCAAAGTTTTAACAAAAAAAATTAAGAAAGCTTTTATTTCAGGTGACATTAATAGGTTTTATTTGTGATAACAAGAGGGCAGAAATATAGAAGTAATGTCTGAGCAAAAATCATTTCTCATATACTTTAAATTTCTTACAAGAGAATAACAAAATTAAATTCAGAGAAAAATATTTTATTATTGACTTCTATTTCTTACACAGTTCCATTCTTGGGATCAGATGTTGCAAAAGAAATGACAACATTGTCAACAGGTCTTTGTGTTTTGCAATTGCTGAACATGTTATACGTCAGCCTTAGTCTCTCCTCTTTTGAATATATTGACATTTTTCATTTTTTTTGTTTGAGACTCAGACTCTGTAATTGGCTGTGAGACACTTTGGTCATACTGCACCTGAAGATCTTGCACACCTATGTTGACAACAGTGCTTCAGCAGCATGCACAAAATCTGTAACTGCGTCGTACCTACCACTGCTTCACATAGTCCGCGTAAATCTTGTGGAACAAAGGCCTTTTCTATCGACCTCTCTTTCTCTACAACTGCAAAAAAAACTTGTGTTATATCTTCAAAACATCCAAAGCTAAGTGGAAGAAATATAGAAGTATGGCACTTGGAACCCCCACGGGAGACACTGCTTAGCAAAAAGATCATGCCCCATCTTTCAACGAACCAGTAAATCCGAGTAATTCTTTAAACAATCGAACTGCCATGTATAAAACGTACGTTGAAAGATATATGTGAATACTGCCTGTAAAATCAGTTGCGAATAGAGTCATCAGGAAAGAAGTAATAAATAAAAACGCCAGGCCTGACGCCGCAATTTTACTGCATGCACAACGAAAATGTAGTAAGTGACAAACTTTTCCACTTTCATCTTTTCGTGGGGAAGGAGGCGGGAGGGAGGGCTGGGAGTCAGCGAAAAAGAATTTTTTTTTAAGTTTCGAAATTATGTGTAAAGTTTGCTGGGAATTGCCAACTGCTGTCATTCCCTAATACAGGATGACTTACGTAGTGCGTTTCGCTGCCAGTAGCTGTAATACTTGACTTATTGTTCAAATGGCTCTGAGTGGCGCAGTGATGTAAAGAGGGCAACTGACCCAAGAAACCAGGCATTTACTGCCTGCCCAAGAACTTTTCCCCTTACGCTCATCTTCGTGGTTGGATCTATTCCTGTAAATAATAAAAAAAATGGTTCAAATGGCTCTGAGCACTATGGGACTCAACTGCTGTGGTCATTAGTCCACTAGAACTTAGAACTACTTAAACCTAACTAACCTAAGGACATCACACACATCCATGCCCGAGGCAGGATTCGAACCTGCGACCGTAGCAGTCGCACGGTTCCGGACTGCGCGCCTAGAACCACGAGACCACCGCGGCTGGCTGACTTATTGTGTAAAAACTTTAAATAGGATTAGAGGTGTTAATGAGCAGATTACGACAGCATCTTAATTTTTTAGAATAACTCGTTAATAGTTGTATTAAATACTGAAAAGCAATTTTTTGTACCGTTGGAAGCCTTTAGATAAGGAACTTGCACTTGAGCCTTGCCTCGGTTTGACCATTGTAATACAGATATTAGAAAGCTTTTCTCCGTGATTTGACACTTCTAACAAGTCTAGTGACTGGGAACACAGCACTGAAAATGCTTTTTGTGCAAAATGGCACTAGGAACGTTTGGCACTTCGACTCTTGATTTCTCCCTTTGCAGGTAAGCAATGAGATGATGGTATGGTACTACTGTCTGGGAGATCCTGTCTGGGGTTGTTCGGCAGCCTTGTGTGTGTGTCTTTCGGTTTTAAGCCTCTTTGGAGAGTCGTGCATCGATTATGGTGATGTAAAATGATTAGGACAAGACAAAAACCTAATCCCCGAGCGAATAAAAAAAATCTGTGATCCCACCGGGAATCGAACCGTGGACACCAAGACCTGGCTGCAGCAATGCTTACTACTAAACCGCGAGATACAGACTCACTACGACGTCGAAAGTCTACAGAATACGTTGGCATCAACTAATTTAATTTCAGAGAATGTAGTTGTTGATATCAATTGAATAGGCCTTAAGGTGAGTGACAATTTTTTTTCGGTTCGTTGTTAGTGACCAGCACTGCCTGCTCTACAGGATCTCCAGCAGGCAGCTGACGCGACAGTAAAGCAGAGTGAGTGCTGCTGGCGGTATTTTCGGCCCACCGCTGCCGGCAGTGTTTCCGCCTCTCTGTGGCGGCCACTCTCGGCCGTTTAAGCTTCCGCTCGCCGTGCGTAATCAGTTTAGCCGAATGCCGTCCGTCCGCCGGCCACACTGCGCGCGCGACGCGACGCGACACGACACGACGACATGCCGAGCGACGGCTGGCGAACGCGACGCGCGGCGGGAAACTGAGCAGCGAAGAGTGAGCACTGAGCACGCCCACAAAGCAAACAGCGGCGACCCGCCCTTCCGGCTGCAGATCACAACAGCGCCTGCCGACTTCCGCAAACTCGGCCGCAACTTTTCTGCCGCGGCTAATGCGATATTTCCGCCACAGTGACGTCGGGCCCGCGGAAGCGGCAGCCAATCTCTGCGCCCCGCCTTGCCCATTACTCTACCAAGTTAATTCGTATCTCCGCAATAATTTCGCCACAAACGCCGGCTCCACCGCAGCCGCCTCCTCCTCCTCCTCCTCCCTCGGGAGTAATTACTCAAAACTGCCACTGTGCGCTCTCTGTCGATTATCGTTCATTGTGACGGAATGCAAAGTAGATTATCGTGTCAACCGCACAACTTCGACTCGACTCCTTTACGGAGAATTCTGCAGCTTTTAAAAGGACCCCGCACAGAAAACATTCAGTTGTCTGCGCGCAGCAGTAAGGGCAACTTAAGCGCAGCAGCTCATTTTTCTCCATTAGCGAGCGAGAAATCTGATAACACCTCTTTCCCCTCGGCTTGTTACTATTTCGCCCGCAGCTTTTAATAATGAGGCGGGGCCAAAGGCGTTCTCGGCACGGTCGACTGCTAATGCACTTAAAATTGGATTTTCAGGAATGATTTAAGTCGCACGGTGCTCCACCCACCCCTCTTTCAGAGAGGTAAATTTTTACAAATTCCAGAAACAGAATTTAATAATATTTCACAGCCAGGAGAAAGTTTAAATGAATGCAGGATGCTGTTGCTGAATTGGAAATGCTTCTGCACTGCCTAACTAGGATAAGATAAATTCACATACGACACATCCTGTAACATTCAGAGTTTTCATATTGGAGTGGCAGTAAGTAAGCCTTCAACGTGAAACTCAGTGACGTGGCTGGTTGGCGCTCAGAAACGATCTTACTGTAGAAGTACTCTATGCACGTGTGATCTGGCAACATAGCACTTACCGTCAGTAGTTTGGTGCGCCAAGCGGCAAGAGAGTTGTCGCACCTAAAACACTAGGTTCGTGTTCGGGTGACCCATACGCGGGTAAGTTTATTTCTTATTTATGTATGACACGCAGCTCTTTAGTCGTCTTTTATTAATCCATCAATTTCGGCATTACACCACCATCACGATATCTGTATTCAAACAAAGAAAGCAAGAAACAAATAGCAGTGCTCGAAAAGTAATCAATTACACATACCGAGTGTCCCAAAAAACATCAGCATCACTCAATACGTTTTGTTGCTTTCAAGAAGGAACTCATGTCCGGAGACGCACGGCTTGGGCACTGGAGAACGTCAATTTCTGAGATGGGTGTGCGTTCCAAATTACGTCAATAAACCTCGACATGAGTAGCACATCACGCTGTCTACATTTCAAACGGGTTTCGAACTGCATACTTCCTATGTTAGTGCGGAGTCTACATTGGCGATTCTGAACCTCACTCATAAGAGCCAATAAGTGGGGTTGTCTTTGAAGTATTTCAGTCGCTCCGAGGACACGAGTAATAAGGTCCTCCACTAACGTTACAGGTGTGCCACACACCTTACCCTTCATGCTTCCCCCACCCCCCACCCCGCAGGGAATAATGGAGAGGTTTCAGGTCAGGCGCCATTGTGACCACGAAATTGGTGCACCTCTACCAAACCATCGACATTTAAGTGTGTTGAGTTACGTCGTGTTGCAACTCCATCCCCATCGGAACAAATCTCTATCAGTGACATGCAAATGTGTTTATATCTTTTACAATCTGTAATAAACAACTGAAATCTATCTTTTTGGGTTCAAATGGCTCTGAGCACTATGGGACTTAACTTGTAAGGTCATCAGTCCCGTAGACTTAGAACTACTTAAACCTAACTAACCTAAGGACATCACACACATCCATGCCCGAGGCAGGATTGGAACGTGCGACTGTAGCAGCAGCGCGGTTCTGGACTGAAGCGCCTAGAACCGCTAGGCCACAGCGGTCGAATGATGTGGTCACCTATTTTCCAGGCCCGGATTTTAATACCGATCCTGTGTTGGTGATTTTGAATCACCTGCGCAAGCGGATCTTTGTCCACCAAACATGCATGTTGTGCAATTTTAATATGACGTCTCTAGCAAACGTGCATTCATCGGTGAATAGAACCAAGCTCGGGAATTGTGGCTGGAGTATGCATTGTTGTATATACCACTACGCGGTTCTAGGCGCTACAGTCTGGAACCGCGCGACCGCTACGGTCGCAGGTTCGAATCCTGCTTTGGGCATGGATGTGTGTGATGTCCTTAGGTTAGTTAGGTTTAAGTAGTTCTAAGTTCTAGGGGACTACTGACCTCAGAAGTTAAGTCCCATAGTGCTCAGAGCCATTTGAAGTACGCAAACTGTACCCTTCGCTGGTATTTCTCCTCCCATAGTGCCTGAAATTGCTGCAGATCGTATGGATAGAGCCGGTGTTCGTGAACATCACGCCACAAGGCACTTTTATCCGTGTGCAGCACCTTCACCACGTGCCGGGTGCTAGTAGTTGGGTCCTCTTCGAACATTGTAAGCACGTCCTCCTCCAATATTAGTGTTTGAGCCAAGCGTGGACGATGCGCATCACGTTTCGGCAACTACCAGAGTACGAACAGTAGACTGGAGATAGTATTCGCAAGTACCAAGTCCAAAGTGCTACTACTTTACAGTACAACGGGCACACATCAGGCAGAATATACCTACGTGCAGCTTTCCAGCTTTTCTGAGGCGTCTCTCGTTGGCCGCTAACGTGGAATGATGTGGGGTACGTCTGTTTGGAAAACGTTCCGCATACAGTCTTGCAGTACCTCCCCAATTGTAGTCCGCTTCGCCGTATACGAGCACCTTGTCGGTCACTTCCCCAGCTGTTTACTGGTACATGTTACACTCCTGTCAAAAACGTTACTGCACTGGTGCACTGGCACACTGCGTCTGCTGCAGGATGCGCACAAGGGCTGCCAGGAGGAATGAAGTGCATGCGCAGGAATGTTAGTCTCAGATCGGCTGCCTGCAGTTCACAGATGGCTAAGCGACTTCATACCTTCCGTGTTCAGATACCTGAAAAAATCGGAATAAACCGTCACAATAGTTCGTTCTCAGCCTTTCATGCTGTCCGGCGCCCAAGCCCTGCGTTTACATGTGTCATACAGCAAAAAATCGCAGATATCTGTTATGAACAACACTTTAAAGCAAATGTGTAACTAATGCTTTTTCATGCAGCAAGTGTTCAGAGTTATTACAATTTCACGTAAGATATTGACAGTAGACACAAGAAAGGAATAAAAGTTTTGCAATAAAATTTAATCAGTTGTAAGAGAGTATAATGAAAAAGAGAAGAAAAAGTGTGATATCTCCGAACCAACGTGACAATAATATAGAACATATAGGTGCGATTTTTTTTCCGCAGGATGTTACATGTAGTAATACATTTGAACACTGAATGTATGAAGATGTAACATTTTCAACTTTCTTCTGTTTTGTTCTGCATAACAAACATCATTTCTTTTATTTTCTATAACATGTGTACACTTATTTAATGATTAGTTGTATCTGTGATTTCCAATTGGACACACCACCTTTGGCCCAAAGAAGATGGTTGCGTTCTTTATATGCTAATCAGTTTAAATGGAACAGGAATTATATGGACTGTCATTTTGATAGACACTGTGACATTTGATTAATAACTGGTCCATTGTAAGTACTTCTTTTACCACTTATATACATTTGATTAGTTTTTGTGACTTCTATTTGTTTCTTGTTTTCTTTGGTTGCGTACAGAAACCGTGGTGGTGGTGCAGTAACGAGAATGGTGTTTGCAATAAAATAACTGAACAGCTGCGTCTCATGCATGTTTTAAATACATTACAGCTGTTGGCAATATCGTTCAAAACACGTTTCGCAGCTGCAGCTGTTTACCTGTCACCTATTTTCGTCTCCACTTCCTGCCCCATCCTTCTTCAAACGAGATTCTATCCGTCTCAACTTATAAGTAGATTGAGGGTTAAGCCTTAACCATCCATCAAAATTCCGGGAAACTCTGTTTCTGACAGTGATATTTCCAATCTGTGTTCAATATCGTGTCTTTCCAAGCTATATCTTCTTCTTTTGTGTGTTACTGGATTCTTATAATGGGTATCGCAAATTCTTGCTCTCTAGAAATATTAAGTAGTGTCAAAGGACAATGACTACGTCAGTGGGAAGTACAAAGCGTGGTTAATTACCTCAAAATTATTATCTCCCCTACTGGCAAGACTTTTATTCAACCAGAAGGACAGAGATGGTCTTTCTTTCACAAAATTTTTCGGCTAATCGGAGGTATGAGGATTGTCCTTCACTAGTTGCAACAGAGTCCCCCAAAATTTTACCACCGATTCAGGAAGATAGTTATATAACTTTTATAGCAGTTAAGGATCCGTAACTTGAATAAAAAGTGTATAAATGAGAATTGTATGTCATTAGATGAAAAGGGTGAAAATGATACAGGGAAATAGCTAATACGACAGGCGTGTGAAAACCCAACACATCCAGAAAACCCAACACATCCAGAAGTCTATAAAAAAGTGCAGCTCAAATTGGTACCATGTTCCTTGATTCCCATAAAGCCTTTAATGCATTTTCACATGATGGTGTAATAATCAATACAGGCGACTCACGAATATAGGTACTGTTACGTAAATGGATACAGAAAATTTTTAGCAAGTGGACTGAGGTACATTGTAGTTAGTGAGGAGACGAAGGCAGAGTTGAAATAAGCGTTTGGCGCACATTAAGAAGAAACTTAGGAAGGAAGGTTGAGACACAACGTTCCTATCGATGTTGAATTCGTTAGAGAGAGAGCCCCAGACAAGGATAGGGGATAAAATATTCCAATGTCCTGAAACGCTCCGCCGCTGACTATGACTGATTTAGCTAAACTACCGAAAATTTAAATCTTGATGACCGGACGGGTCTTCGAACTACACCCCTCTTATAGCCATAGCCATTGGGCCGTGACGCCTGCTGCTTTTCATTTTAAGTGTGGTAGGACGTTGGCTGCTCACGATTTACGTTAATGACCTGGAAGATCGCATTCATAACGCTCAAGACTATCGTAGACCAACCAGTAGTGAACTGCGATGTGACGTCATTTCGGCACCATACGAAACTTAAGAATACTGGCAAGGAGTCTACACAAGATGCAATGACTGGAAGCTTACCGTAAAAATAAATTTACTATCACGCGAATCGACGGAGACAATATCGTTTACTTACACTATCAGCGATCAGCCACTGTAATAAGTGACAACCGTTAGATATGTACGAATATCTTTCTAGATGAAGTCTTGCCACGTGGAAGGCAAAACGACCAACCGACGTAGAGGACAAATCCTTAAACTAAAAAGATCACGAACAAACCCCCGTTGGGTCGATCCTTGAGTGTTGTTCGACAGTCTAGAACTCTTACCAATTTAAATTGAAGAAAGGGATAAAAAAAATCACTGAAGAACAGTGATATTCGTCACGAAGTTTAACTCTTAAAGCTCAGTGCGTGACACTACACAAAAGGTTTCGTACTTTGCGAAGAATCTCGTTCTCAAAACTCCTAATCAGCACACTCGGTATGAATAAAGAAATCAATTACTTCTTCAACTTATATCTCTCGTTATAACTGTAAAGCTAAAGATAAAGGGATACTCGTACAGTTACTAGAATGAATCTTTCATATTGCAGCGAATTGTATGCTGTTTTACGTCTTTCCCAAACAGCACTGCACTTTCGTCCAGCCGCTAAGAGCATCGCCAGCGAAAGGAAACGATCCGGCTTCAAGTGCTGATCCACTGGGTAGTTTCAACCCTCAAGCAAGTTCCGTGTGGATAGATTTGATACTAAATGAAGATATTATGAAACAACCAGATACAGAATGAGTACATAACAAAATATCAAACAACTGTGACGGACGCCCGAACAACAGGGAACTAACATGCATCAAGATTAGAAAACGTTGTATTGAAAATGGTTAGGCACTAGCCAAAATCTGGATTTGCGTAATAAAACCTACAAAAAAGGACGACTGATTTCTGCGCTCCATAATATATAAATTAAATAATAGAATTGTACCCGTAATTTGCAAAGAATGGAAAATGCCAGACTTTCCAAGGCACCATTGGGTAACACGTCGAGGGAAAGAACGTGCTGAAGATGGGTGCGAATGCCTAATCCATGAACTGGTGGAAGATGAGAAGAAGAAGAAGAAGAAGAAGAAGAAGAAGAAGAAGAAGAAGAAGTTTCCAGTGGTACTGATACGTGGAAAAGCCAGGAGAAGTTGTACAGAAGCCGAATTTGGAAGACGTCTCTTCTCTGCGAGCAATGCACATTTCCTACCGAAGAGTAAGTGCTGTGTCGGTAATGCGACAGCCTCGTGTAGGTAACTGTAGTTGCTAGGTCTATAGTGTCATTTCGTTTTTATTTTGTTGCTGTTTTTGTTTTTGTTTTTGTTGTTGTTGTTGTTGTCGTATGTGGCAATATTGCCGATTATAATTCTGATGATAATGATCATGATGACGATGACGAGAGGAGAAAGCGGTTGAAACCCTGTGCTCTCACTCGAACAGAAACTAGAGGCCAGCCGACCTAAACATCCTCTTCCGATAGACGAATCACGATCAAGTGTCACATGCTCTCACTCCATAAAACACCGCGGAGATGCTTGGTACATAGCCTAAGCCACTGAGACAGGTTAGAGAAATTTCGGCTTTCAGGGCGAGAGATTCCGACAATCCTGCCTCAAGCAGAGCCGCTAATGAAATAGAAACGATATTAGTGCGGTAAGCATCCTCTGTCACAGTATATACGGTGATCTGTGGAAAATAAATGTAAATTTATAAACCAGCCATACTGCAAAGACCTATCTATCATCAGATTAGAAATATGAAAGGTATTATGGAGAACTGACAGTTCTCCACACCGTTTCAGCCTCGGCTTACGACTTACGGCGCACGTTTTCCGTTCGGCGACAATAGCATTATTTATGATCTGCGGAAAGTCGTTACAATATATCGTTTAGAAGCGGGCAAGGTCATTCGTCGAATTCGCAATGGTCTGTGGAATAATTTACTCGTTCTCGAAATCATTTCGTTGCTGACATTAATGTACAATACGAGGAAAAATGGCTTCCAGTTGTTCTTACAGAGAACTTGTCTCGTTAGAGAGACAGTGATGCATTTGCAGCGAGTAGAGGCCATACTCAGCTGCTCTCCTCTCTCTCTCTCTCTCTCTCTCTCTCTCTCTCTCTCTCTCTCTCTCTCTTTCTCTCTATTTCTCTCTTCCTCTCACGCACGAGGGCTCACCCACCTACATTTATTTTCAAAGCTAATTAGGTTGTATTCGCTTCTTAATCAGTAACTGTAACGGCGTAATATAGAGGGGAAAAGTGAGAAGTTCGTTCGAAACACTAGGTAGGGGTACAGACCGAATAAGTATTTCATCAACTACGTGCGCTAGTTATACTGTAACGAAGCTTAGCATCTAGAATGGCCAGCGGTGGTACAACAAGTGGTAGGAGCAGAGCTAAACGTAGTAGATGGCTGCATTCCCATGTTACTAGCGCGTGCACTTGACCTAGCTTACTAGTCCCTAGTATTAATTCTTATGCTGTTTGCCATATATAGAGTCTTCCTAAAGACTATAAATGCCATTCTTTTCTTTTAGCAGACATTTGCGTGCGTCTGTGTGTGTGTGTGTGTGTGTGTGTGTGTGTGTGTGTGTGTGTGTCCGTAGGTGTAGATGAGGCAGAGTCCTAATTGACTGACAGCAATGTATAGTAAATGAACGAACGCAACGCTTGTTTAAACCTTCTAAATCATTTTCCGCTGTTACGAGTCTACGATTTACTTTTAAACTCATACGGAAAATGGTGGACGGTAATGTGTTCTATGAATATCTGTTCCCTGTAGCTGTTTTTGGAAAAGTAGTACAGTTTGTACTTTCTTCGCTGCTTTGCAGTGGTAATATCGATCATGAAATACCATAGTTCCATTTAAAAATCATAGCTGCTCCAGTATTTCGGTAGATAAAAAAATTGTCACACTGGATTCTTCCTATGAAGCTTTCAGCAACACAAAACAAGCCTTATTGTGCGAGATGTACAGGATAAGAAGAAATAATTTGGACATGCATAGTAATGGCGCTCCGTGGTAACAGGAAGGGTGCAACCCCATCTAAACCGCTTATTTTATTTTGCTCTGGGGCACATATTTTCTTTCCCCCAAATAACACGAAGGGAATATGGAAATAGGCATTGTGGTGCTTTGTTTTATGACGAAATTTAAAACGCTTTCGCGTGCCGTAAAACATATAAATAGGGCAGCAGTTTAATTTCACGGGCGACCTTCGAAAAAACTGATAGGCCCAAAGCTCCTGAAAATTGATTTTGCACTGAAATCGTAATGCAGAGTTATGGACATGGGGTGGGTCTTCTCGGTGTGAGATGCCATAGAATTTCCATTCTCTTGCGTGAGCAAAGATAGGGAGAAGACGCCGGCAGGGAAGGTGGGCTCTGATGAGAAAGACGACCCAGGGAGCGCAAACCCCCGCCTCACAGCTAGGAGCTGCCAACTTCGAAATCGGAATTTTTTTTCTCAGTGGAGCATCGGTATTTCGGTCATACTGAACGACATAATATACAGG
Organism: Schistocerca gregaria; assembly: GCF_023897955.1. Lineage (NCBI taxonomy): Eukaryota > Metazoa > Arthropoda > Insecta > Orthoptera > Acrididae > Schistocerca > Schistocerca gregaria. Next base: position 441,074,678 of record NC_064920.1, read on the forward strand.
GTGAACATAAAGTCCGGGAACACTTTCAATTATTAATTGCACAAGAATTTAACAATGTACAGATGTCATACATATCGCATTTTGAAGAGGAACTCTGAATTTTTTTTCCTTATTCGATACGCGAACCATAAGCGACCCGACAGAGGTCAATACGGTAATAGAATTCTTGCCATACCTGTTCCAGCATGGCATCGTCGACTGTGGTAGTCGCTTCCCGTATTCTCTCCCGAAGCTCTGCTAGAGGCGGTACATTCACCAGATGTGTCCCCACAGACGAAAGTCACACGGAATGAAATCTGGTGATCGGAGAGGCCATTTCATAAAACAGCTGTCCCCTTCTTACCACGGCCGATCCATCGATGCGACAGCTCCGTGATCAGATACCCACGAACTTCACGATGGAACTGGGGTGGAGCCCCATCCTCCTGAAAGATGAACGGAGAGTCCGACTGCATTTGAGGCATCAGCCATTACTGCAACATGTCTCAGCTGCAAAGCGATTTAGAAAAGATTGCTGTATGGTGTGTCAGGTGGCAGTTGACGCTAAATAACGAAAAGTGTGAGATGATCCACATGAGTTCCAAAAGAAATCCGTTGGAATTCGATTACTCGATAAATAGTACAATTCTCAAGGCTGTCAATTCAACTAAGTACCTGGGTGTTAAAATTACGAACAACTTTAGTTGGAAGGACCACATAGATAACATTGTCGGGAAGGCGAGCCAAAGGTTGCGTTTCATTGGCAGGACACTTAGCAGATGCAACAAGTCCACTAAAGAGACAGCTTACACTACACTCGTTCGTCCTCTGTTAGAATATTGCTGCGCGGTGTGGGATCCTTGCCAGGTGGGATTGACGGAGGACATCGAAAGGGTGCAAAAAAGGGCAGCTCGTTTTGTATTATCGCGTTATAGGGGAGAGAGTGTGGCAGATATGATACACGAGTTGGGATGGAAGTCATTACAGCATAGACGTTTTTCGTCGCGGCGAGACCTTCTTACGAAATTTCAGTCACCAACTTTCTCTTCCGAATGCGAAAATATTTTGTTGAGCCCAACCTACATAGGTAGGAATGATCATCAAAATAAAATAAGAGAAATCAGAGCTCGAACAGAAAGGTTTAGGTGTTCGTTTTTCCCGCTCGCTCTTCGAGAGTGGAATAGTAGAGAGAAAGTATGATTGTGGTTCGATGAACCCTCTGCCAAGCACTTAAATGTGAATTGCAGAGTAGTCATGTAGATGTAGATGTAGATGTCCAAGTAGGAATATACAGAGACAGTGCTCTCGGCAAAGAACAATGGCCCGTACAGTTTTCGACGTGACAAGACACAAAAAACATTTAACTTTGGCGAATCATGCTCAAATTCAATGCATTTGTGTGGATGTTTTGTACCTCAGATTCAACAATTATGCCTCTTCACTTTCCCATAGTGTAAAAAGTGGCTTCTTCGCTAAAAACTAAGCGATCAACAATGCCATCTCCAGCCTCATTCAGCTATTACAACTGCGAACAAAAAATGGTTCTACTGGCTATGAGCACTATGAGACTTAACATCTGAGGTCATCAGTCCCCTAGAACTTAGAACTACTTAAACCTAACTAACCTAAGGACATCACACACATCCATGGCCGAGGCAGGATTCGAAGCTGCGACCGTAGCGGTCACGCGGTTATGGACTGAAGCGCCTAGAACTGCTCAGCCACAGCGGTGGTCGGCCAATTGTGATCAGAACTCAAAACGCTTGTCTTTGTCACTGTCATTCAGTTTCTGCACTAACTCCAATTTGAATGGTTTCATAGAGAGCTTCTGTCGAAGGGCTTTCATACTGTCATTGGAGCCATTTCGAGTTCAAGGGATGCACGACACACCGATTTCTTTGGACTCCTTATGAGTGTCTCTCGTACGCGTTCCACATTCACTTAACTCTCACTGGGACGTCCGCTTCTCTGTGCCTGATATAAGTAACCCGTCGTAACGAATTTGTTGTGCTAGTGGTAAATGGCCTTCCTTGTTGGTGGCTTATTACCGTACTAGGTTCTAAACATCCGTTGAACAGCTGTAGCACACTTGTTGTTGTCGAACTCCAACACACAGAAGGCACGCTCCGGACCTGAACTCGCCACGTTTGCGACTAAAGCTGACTATCAACAAATTACCAAACTACGCTGCGGTTGTATATATGAAAAAAAATCTTTCAGGTTTTCTCTTCAAAATGACGTTGTGTTATATCTGTACAATGTTGGATTCTTGTGCAATAAATAAATTAAAGTGTTCCTGGAATTTATGTATACCCTGTACTTGTAGTACATTTTTGTAGTATAAGAAATACAGTCAGATCTCCTTTAACCACAGGTATTTTATCGCATTTTATCTCGAATCTCTCACCCAGCTCAAAGCTCCAAGCGACTGAAAAACAAAACGCAGATAACTTCCATATATAAGAAGCGATAAAAGAAAGGATCCGTAAAAGTATAGATCAATGTCGTTAACGTCGATTTGCTGCAGAATTATTGACAATGTTCTAAGCTCGAGTATAATAAATTTCTTAGGATATAAAGCGTCTATCCACAAATCAGTAGCACCACCACAAAATTCTGGTTGCAGTTTTCTCGCATGATATCCTGCGAGCAACAAGTAGATTCCACTTTCCTAGATTTACGAAAATCTGCAGAGCTGTACTGCAGACTGCTTACAGAGGTCAGAACATAAGGACTAGCTTCTCAGATCTGTGTGTAGGTCAAAGAGATCTTAAGCAATAGAAGTCAGTACGTTACCCCAGATGACGAGGGTTTATCAGAGACAAGGGAAGCATGTAGGGCCGCTCTTATCCCCTGTATACATAAATGATCTGCTCGACAGAATGAGCAGCAATCTGCGACTGCTGAAGACGCTTTAATGTACAAACACGGAAAAGTACTGTCGTCGAAGATCTGCGGGAGCATACAGAATGACTCAGAAAGAATTTCTTTTTGGTGCGATGAATGGCGCCTTGCTCTAAATGTAGAATAGTGTAAGTTAATGAATATAAATAGGAAAAACAATCGTGTAATGTTCAAATACGTTATTAGTGGTCTGCTAATTGACACGGTATAAATCTAGGGGTAATGTTGAAAAACAGTAAACAATGGAACTAGCGAGCGAGATTGGTACTAGACAGGACTCGTGGTCAATGTCGGTTTATTAGAAGAATTCTAAGGAAGTATACCTCATTAATAAAGGAGTGTTTGGGATCCCCACTAGGTCCGGATTCAAGGAAGACATCGAAGCAATTTACGGCATCCTAACGGAATTTCTCCCGTAGTTCTGTTCGCTCAACACTCGAGTATTACGGAAATCCTCCGTGAACTAAAATGGCAATCCTTGGAAGAGAGACTGCTTTCTTTTCGCCAAACAGTACTGAAAAAGTTTAGGGATCCTGCATATGCAGTTTCCGATCATTAGGGTAGTTCAGTTAGTGAAATTCTGTGTCCTTCTGGAGCGTACAACGCACGTTTATGTATCAGTAGCAAGATCTGGCATATCGAGTTCTGAATATTTATAGTACAAAAAGCAAACGTTGACAGTCTTCGTCCACAGATCTCGATCTATTATTTATTTCCAAGTCATCTTTAATTATTAACAAATATTCTCTTCTTTGTCCACGATTTGCCCCTTTTGGCTTTAACCATCTTTCAAGTGGAAATGTATGCGTCATAAATCGTGCATAAAGCCCCACATTTATATTTTATGGAACATGTTTATACTAGTTGTAATTTATACGCTTATTTGTTACTCACTTTAGTTCTATTGTACGGGTATAGGCAGCTTCTAAGTTGTGACTCTTCAGCCTTTAATTTGTACACACTATTTGGCACACAAACAAATCTACCGCGTGGTATGTATGTTCATGCCAGAGAAGACTGAAAAGTTTTTGATAAGTGCTTTTCCAGTTGAAAGTACCCCACTGTCGATGTTACAATTCCGGGACTTGTCATATTGGTGACAGATGAAAATTTTGTTGTTAAACAAATGCAAAACTGTAACCTGATGCTATGGTCGTGATATACATGCGTGGTGTTAGTAACGTGCTCAGTGACGAGAACAGGTAAATGTATGGTGGGTCTTGATGGATCACTCTGTAGAACATTTTGCCACGTGACACAAAAGTTCCGGATTCGATTTCCGCTCCGAAACATAGAGTTTTTATCAACAGCGAAGTTTCATTTCGCTGCTCACTCCGCTGCGTAGTACAAATTTGTTCTGTATATAAGGAATTTACGTGTGGAAGGTATGGCAGATGATTTTAATGGAAGAGGATGTGGTGTCTATTCTCAGCAAGCCATCTTATGATGTGAGTTGGCGTACTTCTGATAGCAGAATTCCGCCTTTTCTGTTCAGTTTATAAATGATGTGTCGGAATAGACACTAACGTTAAACTTGATTATGAGCATTCTCTCTGATTTTTCTCAAAGCAATAATTTTGGGAGACGTCTGTGGCAAGAAGTACTATATTGTGGGGAGTTCTTTTGGAATGTACGATTTTGGAATTTCAAAAGTAAACATGTCCGCGATGGGGTAAGGAACAGATAAATGTAATGTAGACATTGTGTGGGATTTCAGTCAAGTGGAATGAGGGTGGGTTTGAGTTTTCACTTTGGTTGGAATGGTTAAGGCAAGTTGCAGATGATAAGTTCGGTAGATGTCAGAGAGCATTTATGGTCTGAGACAGGCAGATGGTTAAAAATGTCCTGCAAACTGATGCTGATGTGGAGTGTTTGTAGATGAAAGGAAATCTGGATTCGACTGTGGGGCAGTAAGAGTTCACCGTTCTCAACGATGGGTGATACACATTGGGTTTTGGGACTGTAGTTCAGGGAAGACGTACGACAGGCGAAGTTCTGTTGTGTATGGAGCTAGAGAACTTTACAAGATGGCACAGGATACGGGTAATTGGTGCGAAAATGTAAGGGTAATACATTTCAATTAATGAATTGGAGGAAGTGGTAGAACTTTCGAGAATCTGAGGTATCTGCAACATCAGCAAAGGTATGAATGGGACGGATAAGTGCTTATGTTTGTCGTTGATCGTGAAATTTAGTTCACACCTTCAACTGAACAGTGATATTAGCAGTCTTCGGGTATTATGGGATTTCTTTTGGATGGTTGCTAGATGGAGATTCCAAGTTAGTGGTTATTGAGTGTTAGTCGTAAACGGTTTAGAATTTTTGTTAGTTGGATTGGACAGTTTTGGACTGTTAGGTACAAGTCTTGCGAGCAGAACAGGTGGATGGATTTTCCTGTAATTATTGTCCGCGTTATAACATTGATGGAAAGGTGAAATTTCTACTCCAAGGGGTGAAATAGTTGAAATGTCATTGGAGGTATCGCTGGGATGAAAGGAGGGTGGGATGGACGTGGAGGAAGATGATGTCGTCAGGGTATTGGATTACATACACAATAGGAAAGCGTTTGGAACGTTAGCTTTTAATAGGAGTTAAAGAGAACAGATAGGACGGTTCTTAAGAACACATCTGCAGATGGGTGCAAAATGTAACATAGTATGGTATATTGTTACGTACGATGGACTGTTCTTCACGAAGTATGAAATAAGGCGGGTGTTAGTGATGGAGATTGCATGCTAGTGGTATTTTATCTGGAAGCCATAAAGTAGTGCACGATCGTAGTCAAGTGACGGTTAGCAAGAAAGTCGCCTCTTGTGTGTTCTTGGCAAAGAGTGTGGGCTAATTGTAAGGGTTGATCATCAGCCGAAAAGTTGGGATGAAGTCAGTAGTGGTACAACTTGTAACTGCCATAACCGCATTAATAGAAATATTTTGTTCAACACGAACTGAGAGCGATGTCTTACGATTCCACACAGTACTTATTCATATTCTTACTCTTCATTCTCTCTCTCTCTCTCTCTCTCTCTCTCTCTCTCTCTCTGTCTCTCTCTCTGTATGTGGCAGAGTCCACGATTCGGTAATTACTATTTATTCTTCAATTAATTACTTACTACTGGATACCCTTCTTGTCATCAAAAACATCAGTTATTCCCAGCAAGGAAAGTACTTTCCGACTCGCCTGGTTGATGTATAGTCTTATTTTTTTCTAATGGTGTTTTTATGTCTAAGTGGCTATTGGTACCAGGCCAATCTGAGCAAAAAGTCATACGAAATACCGTTTAACAATTACACTAATGTTAATAGATGTACCAGCTCGACTTTTGATAATCTGACAGTACCTTTAGTTCTGGTTCTGGCTCGTCTCCGTTTTTTTGCAGTTAAGCACTATACTATTAAAATTACTTGATAGTTGACACTTCACGCGCTGGAGCTGGTTTCTTCCAATCGGAGCGCTCAACGTCACGGCCGAACCGCTCGCCGTTCCCAGAGTGCCACAATAATTTCTTGTCCCGCTATCTTTCTTGATACGTTTGGATCCCGAACCTAAGGCCCGACCCTACCGCGCACACACACACACACACACACACACACAAACACACACACACACACACACACACACACACACACTTTAGATAACCTTCACCCAACATTGAGTGAAACTCAAATTTTGAAGGCTGCAATTAATCGTTGCAACTGGCTGACAAAATAAAATAATTATATGCAAGGTGAAGCATAGTGCAGTGGTAGTCGGCCTTTGGCTGTGGCGAGGGCCACACGCCTTGTTTGCGTCTCGCCTGCTGCGCTGCTTACTAGCGAGCGCGAGTTTGCTTATATCCACATAGTGACTTGTTTCCGAGTCCTAATTCGTCGATTGTCATGGCATTTTCTTACCACCAAGTGACAATTAAATTAACTTTTCCGTTAGATCAAGATGACCGAAGGAGTATGAAGCTGAACGCTTTATACGAAAGAAATGCGTCTCCTGCCATAAGATGTTCCCCAACCGCATTTTTCGAGTCTCAGTACTACTGTGTACATAAAGCTGGCGAATGTCGAGCTGTGCGCCGAAGTTGTGCGGCGCCACGCTAACGATCTCAAGTTCCGATACTCTGACGGACATACAGGGATTGTCGTGGTTAATCACGCTCGATTTGACCTCCGAACGTTGCGGGTTTTCGGAATTCTGTTTGAAGTGCCGTCGTACGTTGTGGCGGCCGCTTTTAAACCTTACGGCAACGTTGTCAGTCACGTGGCTGAAGCGTGGAAGACGTTAAAAAGGTACCGTGCCCTCAATGGTGTCAGTCAGATAAACACGTTCCTTCCTACTTGGTTATTGCCAGCTGCAGGGCTGTAGTCATGTAAGATGGCCAGCCGCGCACCTGTTCACGATGTGGCGAGGTAGGCCATATCCGTTCTGAATGTTTCCGACGTAGACTGGTTCGGACGCCGATCGGAGACGTCGCTCTTAACTGCTGCGCCCACTGTGCTACCTCTGTCTTATGCGTCTGTGTCAGTGCTGCCTGCTACAACCCCTCTGAATCAGTCGGCACCGGTGTCGACTCCTCTCGACGACGCGATGGAAGTTTCGGAAAATTTGTAAATTTGTGGTAAGATCTTATGGGACCAAACTGCCGAGGTCATTGGTTGTTAAGCTTTCACACTGTTTAACCTAACTTGAACTAACTTACGTTGAGGACAACACACACACCCATGCTGCCGAAAGTTTCGCCGGTCTCTCCTACACCGCTGCCGGAGACAATACAAAAGAACAACGACTCTCAGTATGCACAAACTGGCAGTCTCGACCACAAGGTCGTTGGTCATGGAGCTGTAGCTACCTCCGCCTTTCTGCCATCAGGCCGCATGTCGGAGGATACCCGCCCGCTATGAGACACGGAACAGCATATTAGGAAGCAACGGTCGCCGAGGAAACGGAAGAGACAACGTCGTACCCATTCTGATGACTGCGTCCATCGTAAGTTTGCACAGGACGATGACCCTGCTACTGATGGTGCGCTGTACTCTGATGCCCTGACACATGGCGACGCGACGTCCTTTGCTGCCTCCATCTCCAGTCAGTGTCCACCTCCGAACATCGACCTTCCCCGCCTGCATCTGATGCGCTAGCCTCACTTTCCGTATCTGACGCTACCTGTTGGCGCACCTCTAATAATGTTCCGCTGAACCGGCCGGTGACACGTCTCCTGGGCGGATGACGATGTTGAGCATGGACATTCTGGAAGTGTACAGAACGATGGACCACCCCCCCCCCCCCCTCTCCCCGCGCCCTTGTCGGGGTCGGCTCCCTTTCACAGTGATGTGCCTTTCCGTGGGGCCTAGCAGGGAATTCCCCATGATTTCCCCCCCCCCCCCCTCCGTGTTTGAATCACCTGTCCTCCTGGTGACGGCATCCTTCCATACTTATGACATATCTACAGCCAGTGTCAACACTATTCACGTACGCCACAAACTGGCTTCACTCCATGACAAGAAGTATGCCGCGGATGTTGACGTAGCTCTCCTTCTCCTGCATGTTACAACTTTCTGTGCTCCCCATGGTTTTACAGCACATTCTTTCCCTAGTGGTACTGGGGTGGCTATCCTCTTATGTGCCGGTACCCTCGCTGATGCAGTTGCCTATCTCCCTGATGTCAGAGGTATGGCTCTCACGTTTAGTGGCGTCAGGATCTTCAATGTCTAGGCGTCATCTGGTTCGTGTCGTTCGGGGCACTGCCGTGAACGTTCCGCCTTCTTCTTAGAGACAACCACGCCCCTCTTCTTGGGTCGGCAGGATGTATTGATCATGGAAGGCGGTTTCAACAGCACCCAGGCACCCAAAGACCGACTACCACGTCACTCTCCGTGCGCGGCCCTGACGACAGTTCTCCAGCACCTCAGACTTGGGAGCATGTCCGTAGCGATCGTCCGGGGTTTATGCATGTCACTAGCCGTTCTCCAAGCGGACTAGATCGTGTTTGCCTCTCCGGCGATATCGTCAGTGGGGTGCAGGTTGCTAAAGTCTGGCCCACTGCGTTCTCTGACCATGACGCATATATCTTCAACATCAGTCTCTGCCGCCAAAGGGTGTAGCGCGGCCGTGGACTGTGAAAACTGAGCACGATCCACCTTGCTTCACCCGACTGCCGGCAGCTCATAGAGATCACGTGGGAAGCTTGTCGTCGAAGCCGTGATGCCTATCGGTATGCCCTGTCTTGGTGGCTGCTCTGTGCAAAGCCTCCGCAAGGCCAGTGTACTACGATGCCGTATTTGCCACAGAGCCAGGCGATGGGTAACCGTGCCAAGGCACAGCTCACGTCCCTCTCTCGTTGCCACCTCGAAGAAGCCATGATCAGGACGCGCGCACACGACGGGTTAGTGTAAGAACATCCATCTATGCATCATGCCACAGCGGAACGACGCCACCGTCGTAGGAATTTGACTAATGTTCTTGCGACTGATGATGGGCAGCGTTTTGATATCCAATGGGATATCGGGTCTGCCCTCCATACACATTATGCTAGGCTGTACTCTGCACAACGTCACTGCCCTGTCAACATTACGACGGTCTGCAGACTCTCCTCCGGCTCGGTTCTTGTTGATGCGACGATGGATCTGATTGCTAACGGCACGGAGGACGAAGTTCATGGCGCTATCCAGGCGGGTTCTAAGAACAGGTTGTCTGGCCCTGATGGCCCCCCACTGGAGTTTTATCGGTCATTTCTCCCTTCTGGCGCCAGTGTGGACTGGAAATTTGTCCTTATGTCACCTTTAGTGCCCATTCTGGACGGGTTCCTCGATGGTTTCCTCATTACCATCCACAAGCCTCGTGTACCTCTCGGATATGCGATTACCGCCCCTTGACGTTACTCAACGGCGATGCAAAGATCTTTACCCGGCTGTTGGCTGTGCGGCTTAAACGGACATCTCGGTACGTGGTTTCCCCCGATAAAACTTCTTTGGGAGGTACCACTAACATCAGCACTGCCAGCTGCCGCAAACGGGACATGATCGCTCTTGCTCACGCTCGTCGTATTCCTGGTCTTTTGGCAGCTCTTTACTTCAGCCAGGCGTTCGACTGTGTCGATCACGACTTCCTGGAAGGAGTGCACCGCATTATGGGCTACCCTGATACAACCGTCGATGTGGTAATGCGTCTCCTACGTGGAGCTACGTCTCGTGTACTATACAATGGCCGTTTTACTCCTCCCATAAACGATCCGACGATTAGTGCGTCAAGGTTGCCCGCTCTCTGCACGGTTGTATGCATTCGCCATGTGACCGTTGCTATGCGGTCTCAGTCGACGCCTCTCTGAGATGTCTCTCGGTAGCCATGTATTCAGCAGCACTGCTTATGCAGACGATCTCGTCATCGTTCTTCGTAGCGGTACTGAGATCAGGGAGTCTCTGGCGTGGATTGCCACCTACGGCGAAGCTTCTGGTAGCTGCCTTAACGCCCGCAAAATGAGCGCCATGGCTATAGGCTATAGGCTATAGGCACTTCTTGCGGACAGTACTGCTCCTTTGCTTGTAGCTGATACTCTCCTATGCTTACGACTCGACCCTCGACAGCCGACGTCTACTTTCCCAACCACATCCTGAGCTCTTAGATAACCATTTACAAGCACTTGATTTTCTGCATCGCACACAGTACATATATACATTTATGGCGTCAAGTATCCCCCACGTGGCACAGACACTTCCTGTTCCGCCATCCATGGCCAGCCGCATGCTATCGGTATTGGGTTATTTTGTTTGGGACGGCTTTGCTGTTCAGGATAAGGTACGAAACCCTCACTCTCCCGCGGTCCAGGGGACGTTTATGTCTGTATCATGTGCCTGACAGAGTGGTCGCCCTTTCCATTGGCTCTTACATGACTTAGTTCTACATGCGTTACCAGCCTATTGCTGGAGGCCCTTGCACCACAATCTCTCTCAGCACCTATCCAACTTTTAGAAGTCCCGCCACCCGTCTTACTTTCGCCACTTTTTCTTTGAACTGAGCTACGTCCGTACAGTGATACTGGCGGCGCAATTGACATCCAGGAAGGCCATCTGTGGTCTCCTTCAGCAGGCAGAGATCACCGATGTGGAAAGCTTCCCAACGTCGACTGGCGTGCCGTTTGGCGAACGGTGTGCGCTCCTTACCTTGACTCTGACGTCCAGTCTGCATGGTACCTTACTGTCAATGGGAAGCAAGTATGTCGGTCACGCCTTCACAGGATTCACCTCGCAGTAACCCCGTTGTGTGTCGACTATGATGTTATGGACGCGTGCGACAGATGTTGTCCCTAATTACCCGTACGACTCCTCATCAGATACCGATTCAACTGCTCCTCTTTCCGGACGCGGGATACTTCCCGCAAGCAAAGAAGAACTCCGTGAGGTGGATTTGTGGACACGCAGCACTGCTTGTTTGCTCATGGCGAGAAAAATATACTTGGCTTTTGGCGGTTCGTTAATGAACGTCATTGTGCAGTTGTCTGCAATCCAAAATACGGACAAGTTTCCTCTGCAGTGTCTTCCTTAAACCACCCCACAATCGGGATGTTCCTATCATGAAGAGTCGATCCCCGTCTGTTCCATACTTAGAACCGATATATTCGCAGGTGATCGGAATGTTCATTCGGAGAAACTATAAGTTCAATAGTCTCAGTTAGTCTGACGTCTCTCTGCGCCCCGCCTCGCGTGATGCCGGTTTCTGATATTCTCGGTCGTATTCATTATAAAAGTAAATAGAAGTTTAAAAAATAACGAAAAGAAATAAATAAACGGTGTTCGTTGTACCTCTACTCCACAATCCCTACCCTTTCCTTGGTTCCTGGAGGATGGGAACGGGACGTGGTGGCCAGGCCTCGGGTTGCGACCCCTGCCAGGTTGTTCCCACCCCTACGTTTGGGCACCTGCAAGGATTTCTTAAAAAAGATAGTGGTCACCGCATGAAACTAACGTGTAGGAGGTCGTAGGTTCGAACCTCGTCAATTGCACTATTTTTTTTATTTCTTAACCTAATCAACAGACTATTCCGTTGATTGGTTTAAATGCAGTTCTTTTTATTTCTAATACTTTACGTGTCATTTTCATCATTGTACTGACTTTTTTATTTGCTCTCATTTTCCTTCCTATCATTTTTTGTTCACTTGGAATCTGCCCGTGTCTCTTAAATCTGCAACCAACTGACAACAAGCGCTGCTCATTGGTTCGTGACGCTGCAACTCGTGTAGCCAGTGTGAGGACAGTTTCAAGTAATCAAATACAGCGAGGAATTACAGTTTGCTTTTAGCGCGGAAACTGAAATATTTATGTCGTGAGTTTGCTCGTAGAGGTTACCTCTAATCGCCACGAACAAAACGATTATAATTTTAGTTCTGCCGCTACGTATCATTATGTTGAGGTTATGTTATTCTGAGTTTAAATTCAGGGCTACAAAACGAGTCGCCCGCCACAGTTCAGTCATTGGTCGCTAAAATCAGCAGTCGACAGAGCGTATCGCATTTCCGTCGTACCTCGCGGCGGCCGCTTCCAACACTCCTTCGCGTTACCCATTAACAGTATTCGTGAAGTGAGTCGCCGTGTTTCTGTGTCGCCTATAACCGAGTGGTAACCACCAGCCGATGTGGCAACACCGGAGCGGCAAGTGACAGACTTCAATTGTCAAGCAATTTTAATCCGTTTTATAACAAGTTCTAATAAAGTCAAGTAAGGAGGAAGATCCAAAGCAGTTTCGCATCGTTTTGCATTTCGAGGGATGTTAGAGTCTGCTACGTCCCGACTAAAGTGTCGGTGATAATACGCTAAGAACGGACAGGTTGTTACTTCGTACAGCCGACTTTATTCTCGAGAAAGAGTAGCAAGAATAGTAGGACCATCGTCTGCCGCAGTGGCAGGAAGAAGTCGGGAGAAGAGGTCCCAGGCCGGCGGAGAGCGCTTTATGCCCGTCTCTATACGGAATCCGATCGTATTGTGTCGGGAGTCTGTTTATTTTATGTCCCCTATAAAAACGTGCACTCCTCCGTGGCTATCGAGCGGCCGCCCCCCGTTCTCCGGAGCTTATTTCGCCCTTCAGTTGTTTCTCCAATCTCTCGACGGTGCTGCCACCGCGCCATCTCCCAATTTAAATTCATGCTGAATGTCATATCCCGCGCCGGCGGCTGGCGCAATCTGGTTCACAGACATAAAACAAGGCCGCGTACGTGCCGTGCCGCTGCGCGGCGCGGCCCAGAGCTGCCGGCTCCGGGTTCCTTATTATGCCGGGAGATGTTTCGGTTCGTTACAGGGCGCTATTTGATCTGGGACCGGCGCGAAGGACGGAGACGAAGACGAAGCTGCCAATACCACGGCTTTTGGTGTTGCAGGAGCCCATGATCGCTGCGACGCCGTGGAATGGAGGATGAGCAGACAACACGGCGGTGGTGGGGCGACGTGCGCCCCCAGGGCGCCGCCCACGCCGGGTCCCCGCGGCCCGCCTCCTTAAAGCACGGGTCACAGCGCCAGAGCCCGGCATCAAAGCCCGGTGACCTCGGTGGTACGCACTTTGGTAAGTCCCCCTGTCTGCAGTTTACTGTGTAACAGAGTCGTGCGTTGGTAGAAACCGATACGACATGTACAATTCCACAATTCGGCTGATGATATACTTCCCAAACAATGATGTAGATAATCACTACTGCACCTCCAAAAGCAGTAATTTCATTATTTCCCGCCTAAGTCAAATCAGGAATGTGTTAGCCTTGGTAATATTGCTCATTCAACTTTTCCGCACGGTAGATTTTTGAGTGAATGCACGACGAAAATCGTTGTTCTAGTATAAAAGACTTTGTATGCATAGGCATAGTACCAACAGAAACTGAAACCCTCTTCTGTCCTGTCATCATCGCAGTTCTCTTCTCGTACTTGAAAAATGTCATATTATCACCTTGAGCTGCTGGTAAAATACTTTATTTATACAATGCGTTTCAGCCGTCTGCCCCTGATTAGATTCCTATTTACCGAACAAAATACACAAGTAGCATTACAGACTTCAAGTACCACAAATTTGTTAACTGATGTAAGTGTTAACATCAACACATACGTAATTGAATGCCACTTACTCACATAAAAGTAGTCACAGCGTCCTGTTAGACGAAATATAAAATCGTTATTGTCGGGTGATAAAACTAGCAACAATACACTGAAAATAAAAGTGTACGATAACGCAGTGATGGATTCATTACGAAAACCACATAACATGAAGACGTCAATGGTTCACAGTGGTACACAGCTACCTGTCATAATATCGTAATATTAATTACGTCGTCAATCTATAAAAACTGTGCTACGGAGTGTACACATTCGTGTTAGGACTGTAATCGTGTTAACGGTGTGAACAGATTCATGCCACGCGGAATACTTATCAACTGATCACTGTTTATTTATACAACTGAAGACAGTCATAGAGGTCGACATACGTCGATAGTAACTATAAAATCTTACGATTACTAAGCTGTGGGTCATCTGCTACGCTACAGGTTCCAGTGTGTAGCGTCTAATAGCAATCTGCGCGTGTGAGAGTCACAGCTGCGGTGACAGAAAACAAAATGCTTAGAAGTAATAGCTTACATGCATTCACTAGTGATACGATTTAATGTCACATTCATCTGTACACTGCTTTCATCGTGCGTTAACTTCTATGGGATAGGCCGCAAAGATAGATACAATCCACGCCTAGCCATTGTATAAATATATAGAGTATAACTAAATGAAGGCAGTTCGTTGATTGCCATACGCGTTTTGCTTCTTTTATTTGGGAAGCATCATCAGTGGCCTGAAATACATGTTTCCTTTTATACACAGAAGAAACGTGTTATGTAGTAGATATAACATGCTGCTATATTACATTTTGTCGTGTTTTTCTCTTGTTTTTTAGATTGTAAGCAACTTTTGTAGCACAAGTTCACTACTGTATGTAACACTGAACAATAAGATATTTACGTTATACATTAAATCGCCAAAGAAAAAGCCTACACTATGACACAATAAGAATGTAATTAGATAAGCACCTTTTAATGAAAACTCTTTCAACAGTGAGAATGTCAGATCTATTTACGGAGAAAAATAATTTTTATGTTATTTGTCAATTAAAAAGATGAAGTAAAAAGGCGCCTCTTACTGCCTCCAGAGTAATGTTTTATGTGTTTGTGAGGTGTCAATCTAGATGTTTTGAAATGTTCGGATGAATGTTCCCTATCCTTTCGGCTCAGTTAACACCTATGAACAAACCAGATCACTACAGGCACTGATCTACTATAAAAACAAAGCGAAATTAGCCTTTACGTAAGTCAGAGGATCATTATTCGAAGTATCTTAAATAGGACGCGGTTGTCTGCTTGAAGACCCAGAGACTAGGAAAGAACAAACAAGCATGTCATTAGGTGGAAGGCAAATCTCAGCGAAGGAAGAATGTAACCAATGTACGTAGTTTGGTTTTGAGTTGTGGTAATTTGGGATAGTTGTATAAAAATGCATAAATAAATTTTACACTAGCAAAGCTCACATGGGTTAGAGTAAAATAACAGTTAGCAAAACTGAGCCTTACATTGAGCCACAGTACGAAATAAATTATGTATAACCAGCATATATAGTATTCATAAATTGCTAACAGCACTCAAACCATATAGACAGGAACTACGCAACTAGTTCCCAACAAGCCGGCCGGAGTGGCCGAACGGCTCTAGGCGCTACAGTCTGGAACCACGCGACTGCTACGGTCGCAGGTTCGAATCCTGCCTCGGGCATGGATGTGTGTGATGTACTTACGTTAGAACTAGGGGACTGATGACCTCAGAAGTTAAGTCCCTTAGTACTCAGAGCCATTTGAACCATTTTGAAAGTTCCGAACAACTGTGGCACAAACAATTTTAGGAATATAAGATAACCAAGCTGAAACTAATAAACTGTTTAAATAAACCCGGGGTTATCTCAAACTAATACAATCTAGCACACATAGTTTAAAAACCCTAAAACACAGAGGATAACTCTGAAGAAATGTCTACAAACTAAGATGCCCGCCCCATATGTGCAACAAGCTACGGCTCACTAATTCCACTTTGTCCGCGAATTCTGCAGACACAAACAACAAACGAAGCTCCAAGGCCGTCTTCCACCATTTCCGGCTGCATGCTTCTCGGGCATGTAAAGCTGGTAGAACAGAGAATCACAGACCGGTTCATAGTCATATTGTACTACAGAAAATGCCCCAGGTGGTTGGGGGGGGGGGGGGGGTTGATGTGGAAGAAGTTGCTTAGCTATACAGGTAAAGAAATCGGTTCCAAGTTTGCTTTGGTCACTAATAAACTCTGTCACCATTGGTTAAAATATTCTAGGTGCACTTGCCGTCTCAATTTTGGATGAAATCATAAGCTTTCAATAATTTCTGCCATTGTGTCGTCAGAGGTTCGATCATCATTTCCAACTCATCTTGTTACGAACCCTTCCAATAGCCCTACGTGGTGTGACGAGAGCGTGTGTAACCGTTCAAGGCAAAGAAGACAGGGTAAGTCGAAAAGTTATTAATAAACAGGAAAACAAGTGACAGCTTGAGTACCGTTTGATGAGCCAAAAACTGCTGCTCCATCAATATTTCGATGGATCTAAAAATTCAACCTCGAATTAAAGTATCTAAATAATTACAGGAAGGAAAGAACATGTCCGTACATACAGAGGAACCGAAATCTGTAAACAGATTTCGGTTGCCGTCAATTGGAGAGGAATTAATAATTTACTCAATGTGGCCGCAACTGTTAAGTTTCAAGTTTAAACGTAGCGTCTTCTCGGTCTTGAGGTGCACACGAATACAACGGCGGAAGCTGCACCATGTTAGGAAACATATGCGTCAAAAACGAAGTGGCCAGTAGTCCAGCAGACAACAGCTAGCCACTTGACCACCCAGCAAGTTGGCACCAGCCGTAGGCCCGCTAGAATGAGGGACCGGCCAGCTAGCAAAGCGCCGCTCCGTGACAATCTGCAACGCCTCTCTGGAAGGTCCCCCAGTTGCCGTCTCGCATGCGAACGCGTCTTATCTATAGGTACGCTTCGCCATTCTGCGGCAAAGTTTATCGGTCGCTACTTAGGGCCAAATCATGTAATGACGCTCGGATTCCATTGCAGTTTCGGTTTGGCGTTCGAAAGATACTACGGGTGAGCAGCAGCGCCAGCAAACGCTCTTTTGTGGCCTATACCTAAATCTCGCGGTTAAATATTAACTCTCTGAACAATTCTCGAGGTAAACTTGTGTAGTTATAATCAACACTGCTTCTGTAGGTTGTTCTGTGATTATTTTAATATCAGGGAGGCTAACCTCAATTAAATTTACCAAGTTCTGTTGTGACTGACTATTCGCAATTTTTCACAAACACCACTTTTATTTAGGTAAGTTTAGAAGGTTGATGACTGAACAATAAAAGAAAGGTAACAATAATGATGCCAGTAAAAGTCTCCTAATTGAGGAAAACAAAAGTTCACTTCTAAATTTTGACAAAGATTCGTGGTAACAAATACACACTAGTAAAAGTCAAATTCAGAGACGAAGACGTAATTTTTATTGGTCGAGGCCCACGAGGTCGGCCTCGGGAGGGAACTTCGGGGCTGGTTCTAGCCCCTAAACAGCTGTCTCCAGCCAGTCAGGTTTGGGCGTAGTGATACTTCCTGCAGGCTATGGCTCGAGCTCCCCCTGCAGGAAGGAGTGCTCGGAATGTCTGTATTACCTTGTGTATAAACAGCCTGTGTTTACCATGGCGCTTTTGGTACGCATTGGACAAAGACAACCCCGTCCTCTGTGGTGTAATATGGGTTACCGGCCCTCAGGGGCTACCTTGGCTCCGCCATAACACGTTCTGTACTGATTTCACAATGTATGTCTTTGTTTATTTTTTTGCACCTTTAATTAACAGCGTTGCCATTTCTGCCACTTTCCCATTAGCCATTCAAATTAAAGGCTCTCTACAAGTATGGTCTTAGGCCATGCCTTTCTGGTACTTCGTAGAATACTAACATGATATCCCGATGGCCCACCAATATTTGCACGGAAGAGCCAAAGAAACATGTACACCTATCCAATATCGTGTAGGGGCCCCGCGAGCACACAAAAGTGCCGCAACACGACGTGGCATAGACTAATGTCTGAAGTAGAGATGGAGGGAACTGACACCACGAATCCTGCAGGGCTGTCCATAAATCCGTAAGAGTACAAGGGGGTGGAGATCTCTTGTAAAGAGCACGTTGCAAGGCATCCCAGACATGCTCATTAATGTTCACATGTGGGGAGTTTGGTGGTCAGCGGAAGTGTTTAAACTCAGAAAAGTGTTCCTGGAGCCACTCTGTAGCAATTCTGGACATGTGGGGTATCACATTGTCAAAGTCTGTCGGAATGCACAACGTACATGAATGGACGCAGGCGATCAGACAGGATTCTTACTTACGTGTCACCTGTCAGATTACTATCTACACGTATCTGAGGTCGCATATCACTCCAACTGCACACGCCCCGCACGATTACAGAGCCTCCTCCAGCTTGACCAGTCCCCTGCTGGCATTCAGGGTCCGTGGATTCATGAGGTTGTCTTCATACCTGTACACGTCCATCCGCTGGATACAATATGAAACGAGATTCGTCCGAACAGGTAACATATTGCCAGTCATCAACAGTCCAATGGCGGTGCTGACGGGCCCAGGCGAGTCGTAAAGCTTTGTGTCGCGCAGTCATCAAGGGTAAATGAGTGGGCCTTCGGCTCTGAAGGCCTATATCGATGATGTTTCGTTGAATTGTTCGCACGCTGACGTTGATGGCCCAGCATTGAAATCTGCAGCAATGTGCGAAGGCTTGCACTTCGGTCGATTTGAACGAGTCTCGTCAGTCGTCGCTGGTCCCATTCTTGCAGAATTTTTTTCCGGCCGCAGCGATCTCGAAGGTTTGATGTTTTACCGGATTCCTGATATTCACGGTACACTCGTGAAATGGTCGTGCGGGAAAATCCCCATTTCATCGCTATCTCGGAGATGTTGTGTTCCATCGCTCGTGCGCCTACATGACACCACGTGCAGGCTCACTTAAATCTTGATAACGCGCCAATGTAGCAACAGTAACCGATTTAACAACTGCGCCAGACACTTGTTGTCTTATATAGGCGTCTTATATAGCCGTCGACCGCAGCACCATATTCTGCCTGTTTACGTATCTCTGTATTTGAATACGCATGTCTATGCCAGTTTCTTTGGCGGTTCAATGTATCTTGGCCACTAGCTGGGGCAAGCTCTTCTCATTTATAAGGTCCGTGATACGCGCACTGCGGCAGTCAGGTACAAGCAGCGCACATTTCCGGTTCCTACATTCTATTGCCGTATTACGGCTTTTTCGTGACGTCGCTTTTACCGTCTAGGTGCCAAACTAAACAAATGTCAGCTCACTTGACACACATTTTTGACGCTGATGTGTAAACGAAAACGATCACGTCTAACACGCGAAACTCAGTGCAGGAATACAGTACAGTTGTAGAATTTTGGAACACGTATTATGTTCGAGTATAATGACTTTGCTGCAGATTAGAAATCTACTCTGTAGGAATCAGCATGGGTTTCGAAAAAGTCGATCGAGTGAAACCCAGCTCGCGCTACTCGTCCACGAGGGCCATAGATACGGGTTCCCAGGTAGATGCCGTGTTTCTTGACCTCCGCAAGGCGTTCAATACAGTTCCCCATAGTCGTATAATGAACAAAGTAAGAGCATATGGACTATCAGACCAATTGTGTGATTCGATTGAAGAGTTCCTAGATAACAGAACGCAGCATGTCATTCTCAATGGAGAGAAGTCTTCCGAAGTAAGAGTAATTTCACGTGTGCCGCAGGTGAGTGTCTTAGGACCGTTGCTATTCACAATATACATAAATGACCTTGTGGATGACATCGGAACTTTACTGAGGCTTTTTGCGGATGATGCTGTGATATATCGAGAGGTTGTAACAATGGAAAATTGTACTGAAATGCAGGAGGATCTAAAGCGAATTGACGCATGGTGCAGGGAATGGCAATTGAATCTCAATGTAAACAAGTGTAATGTGCTGCAAATACATAGAAAGAAAGATCCATTATCATTTAGCTACAATATAGCAAGTCAGCAAATGGAAGCAGTTAATTCCATAAATAATCTGGGAGTACGCATTAGGAGTGATTTAAAATGGAATGATCATATAAAGTTGATCGTCGGTAAAGCAGATGCCAGACTGAGATTCATTGGAAGAATCCAAAGGAAATACAATACGAAAACAAAGGAAGTACGTTACAGCACGCTTGTGCGCCTACTGCTTGAATACTGCTCAGCAGTGTGGGATCCGTACCAGATAGGGTTGATAGAAGAGATAGAGAAGATCCAACGGAGAGGAGCATGCTTCGTTACAGCACCATTTAGTAATCACAAAAGCGTTACGGAGATGATAGATAAACTCCAGTGGAAGACTCTGCAGGAGAGACGCTCAGTAGTTCGGTACCGGCTTTTGTTGAACATACCTTCACCGAGGAGTCAAGCAGTATATTGCTCCCTCCTACGTATATCTCGCGAAGAGACCATGAGGATAAAATCAGAGAGATTAGAGACCACACAGAGGCATACCGACAATCCTTCTTTCCACGAATAATACGGGACTGGAATAGAAGGGAGAACCGGTAAGGTAGTCAAGGTACCCTCCGCCACACACCGTCAGGTGGCTTGGGGAGTATGGATATAGATGTAGAAAGCCAGGGGCACTGCCCTAGAGTTGCTTGGTATTGCATAAGGAAACCGCTCGTATAAAAGCATGACGTGAGAATGGTGGTGACTGCAGGTAGCGGCCAGCCGCCCCCGCCGCGGCAGAGGCGGACAGCGGGGTGGCGGACGGCGGGCTGGCGGTGGCGGCCCCTGGCGGTGCTGGGGGCGGCGCTGGCGCTGGCGCTGCTGGCGGCGGACTCTGCGGCGGCCGCCATCTGCCCGTCCAAGTGCCAGTGCGACGACGAGACTCTCGAGGCCTCCTGCACCGACGCCAACCTCGAAGTCGTGCCCATCCAGCTGAACCCCGACGTCAAGCGCATCAACCTGCAGGGCAACCGCATCAGCAACGTCCACTTCACACTCGACCTCTACTCCAACCTGCGCCATCTCGACCTGTCCCGTAACAGGATATCCTCGCTCGGAACGCTCAACTTCAAACTGCAGACCAAGCTGGTGAGTAGCTGTGCTACTGGCTGTGTTGTTTTTCTGAGTTGTTCTTTACACTTACACGAAGGACATTTTATAAATCACGTAAGCTATTTTTTTTACTTACACGTTTATTTTTCTATTTTTTTAATTTTTTTTACATTACTACAATATAGTTTCTCCGCTTCTCTATGACTGAATCCCAAAGTATTGGAAGCTCTATTATTCCATCCAGGACACCCCTTCTTTCATCTGTGGAATGGCTCCCGGTACTGGTGACAGAAAGCTCTTCCGGAGAAAGATAACGAAGTTCACGCATACGGTTCTTCAACTCCAGGAAGAAGTCGAAGTCTGGTGGACTCATCTCCGGGCTGTAAGGAGGATGAGGCAATACTTTCCAGCCGTATCTGCGCAATTTTTGGGCTACAACATTGCTGATACGCGGGCGAACATTGTCTTGGAGAATGAGTGGCCCAGCCTCGAGCAGCTGAGGTCGCGTTTTGTGCATTTTTCTACCCATGTTTTTCGTGAAGTTACGACAATACTCTGCTGTGATACTTGTTCCAAACGGGACTCTTATCTGTCATGATGATTCCTTGGTGATTATAAGCAAACATCATCATTTGCTTGAGCTTTGAGCGTCAAAATTTCTTTTGGGGGTTGACGATCTGAAGCTCTCCACTCATTGGACTGTGATTTCAACACCGGTTCAAAGTCTCTAATCCAGGTTTCATTAATAGTGGCAATTCGACACTATAATCCTTTACCTTCACGGTCGAATCGTTGTTTGAGCAAGGTTGCAAAGTCCAGGCGTTTCTACTTCTCTTCAGCAACCAAACAGTGTGGGACCCAGCTCGCAGAACATTTGTCGTCTTCAAATCAGTTGTGAGAACACGGAATACTGATGTTGGGGGGAGGGGGGAGGGGGAGGTTCCCATGGTTTCGGAGAGTTCCTCAACAGTCGCGCACTGCGATCCTCACAAACCGCACTGCAATCTTCTTCAAGAGTATATGCTACAAGTTTCTTTCTTCTTTCATCTGTTGACATTTTTGGCCTTGTGGATCTCAGATTATCGTCTGTATTCATACGTCGACCACTAAAACATTTAACCCAGCGTGAAACTGTACTACGGTACAATGATAACTTAGCATAGACTTCACTTACTGCATTGTGCATTTCCGTCGGGTTTTTGCCTCATGAAGTATTGATCTTGATGTACGACCTCTGGTCTTCGAGAGTTACGGTACCTGAGACCCCTACAGGGTCTACATCTTGGCAATTTTATGTTAGAGTACATAGCGAAAAAATAAAAACAAGTGCTTCTTCCTCAAGCTCCCAACTACATCTGATGTAATTTTGATTGTTATTGCAACAAAGAATCCACAGTAATACCAACTTGTGCATTATTTATTAAATGTCCCTCACACTTCGTTGGTAGAGTAGTTGATTTCGGAACTGCGATACTAATCAAAACAGCCGCGGTCCAAACCTCCCATTCCAAAAGTAATGCTTTTTGGAAGAACACTTTTATTAAAATTGGATTCGAACGCACTTAAGAGTTATCAAAGCAGCTCCCTTGAGAGGCCGAGCAGCATAGTGCAGTTACAATGTAGACTATCAGCTAGCTCTCAAACAATGTGTGAAATACTACACGACCTAATACTGAAATTCCCATTGAAACATACAGTTTGTGAAACAAAGGAAAGACTGTGTTATAGTAATAGTATACTGCCTTGGAACTTGAAGTATCATGAGCTTTGCACTACTTGTGTGTGTCAAAAGTTCCCATTATTACTATTTCTCACTGAAACGATCGATTATTGCATGCAGTCAAGGTATTTAGATTAGTTGTACGTCTGAAATTCATTAGTATCTAATCACAACAAAACGTGACAATTATAAAAAACTTTCCTCACCAAAATATTGCAAACAAAGATAACAACAAAGCAAACAAATTTTGTCAAACACGAATAGCATTTGAGCACAAGCCTTTGAAACCTCGATCCAAACGCCGACCTACTCACAACATAGCAACAGCACAGGAAATGAAATGTAGCCGTGATAAAATACTCTACACGAACAAACATTTAGATCAAGTACATTAGAGAACAGTATTCTCTGTTGTAATATGTTCGATTCCCGGACGAGTTGGGGATTTTTGGTGCCCGGGGTTGGGGATTTGTGTTGTCCTCATCATTTCATCATCATTAGTGACAGTGGTTAGACTGGACTGTGTACAAAAATTGGGCTGTGTAAAAATTATGACTTCGTATGGGCGCTGATGACCCCGCATTTGAGCGCCTCACAAACAAAACATCATCATCAGTCCTCTGACATGTGGTTGTCAGCAGATAAGATGGGTCGCTGAGTACGTATTTTTGAGTAGATAAGATTGATTGCTGACGCAACTACTTAGATCTAAAGATGATCCTGGGTCATCGAAACATGTAATCTAATAAAAATGATGATCTCTTGATGCACATAGGAGATTTCAAATATCCCCACGGAAAAAAATCACATAGCGTCATATCGCGAGAACTTCCTTGTTAATTCACGTCACCACTACGAGGAATCACACAGGTAGGAAATTTCTCTCCTAACAAGTCTATTGTTACAATCGTTACGTGACAGGCTGCACCGTCTTGTTCAAACCATAACTGTCCAGCATTCATACGATCTACCAAAGACCACAAAGCACTCCTAACATACTGCGGTAGCGTTTACTGTGCACAGCTAATGCGTTTCGGGCGCCATCTTGGAAGAAGTACTGCCCATTTTCGCCCTCAGCTCAAATGCCACGTCACACAGTCGCTCGTTGTAAAGGTTTCTCCAAAGTTACTCGAGGGTTTTCTGTGCCCCAAGTCCTGCAATTTGTTTGCTCAAGAATCCATTCAGTAGAAAGTACACCTGATCAGTGAACATTATTTATTTTTGTTGCCCGCTCTTTGTTTGTCAGACATCCAGTGGGCAAATGCTTGTCGTTTTTGGTGATGGTTTGGCTTCAGCTCTTGTTCCAACTGAATTTTGTAAGTGAAAGGTGAAGATCTACTTTTAAAATTCGTTGCATGCTGGTTATGATAAATCCAGTTGTTTTGAACGTCGTCGAAAATATTTCACCGTACTTAAACCAACATTATCACTCACGCGGTGATGTTGTACACAGAACATTTAACTCGGAGAAAACTCGAGTGTTTAATGTCTACAAGCGAACCGTTTTTCAAAAATTTAGCAGTGCTTCACGTCGATTTATTGGGTGTATTATGTTGACCAATCATTCCATGGAGTTTACGAAGGGTCTCTGCACAACATTCACCACATTTGTAATAAGTTTTCACTGCGAGAACAACCGTTGTTAACCCAAAGAAAAGAGATGAGAATCTTGTAGCGTACAGCGCAGCCAACTTACTAGAACAGAAGTTGCAGGCATTTCAGAAAGTCGTTCTTTATGGGACTCCCTTTATTTAAGAAGAATTTTTATTTAATAAGACTGTTCATTCTAAAATATTGCAGGACTGTTGACACAAGTAAGCAGAAAATAATCTTCAGTAAATTGCAGGTATGTTGTTGCACCGATTAGAAATTTTAGTAGATATTGTATACAGTGTGAACATTAATAAAACCAGTAAACTGCGGGGACGGTTTCCTGAGTGGAAGTGGAGGAAGGAAGATCCTACAAACATGTCTCCCGAAATTCATCGATGCCGCGGTACGTGAAACTGGAGAATGAAAGTTCCTCTGCCACTTGCCATGTGGTCCTTGTGTGTTCCAGGCTGTGTGATTGACGAAGCGTACTGTAAGCAGCCGAACGGCCCGGTATTCATGTAGGGAACAATCCGAGATGGTGTTCGTGTACGGCCAAGCAGTTGGAAACCGACGACAGGCAGCACGGCTACAACAAAACAACTACCCTTATAGACACCAACCACATCTACAACATTTCGAGTCCTTTTTTGGCTTTTGTGTGATAATGGGTCGTTTCAGACAGACGAAAGTGCAGAGGGGCGGCGGACTGTAGGTACACCAGATTTGGAGGACCAGGTTCTACAATAATGAGACAAACGCAAGTATTAACTTCAGGCAAGTGGCCCGCCAGCATCGTGTAAGCCAAAGTACGATTCTGCGTGTCCTGCGTGACAACCGCTGCTATCCCTATCGCCGGCAACGAGTGCAGGGATTATCAGCAGCGGAAATCCCTCTACGGCAAGATTCTGCCGCGGACGTTTAGTCGTTGTATGCGCACCGACCCTTTCCGGATACAAGTTCATAGGATCTTTTTTGCTCCATTTCCAGTCAGGAATTCGTCACTACAGATTGTCGGTTTTATTAATGTTCATCTTGTATATACAGACTGAAGGGACCAATGAAAATTTGTACTAAGGATGGGATTCGAACCCGGGTCACCTCCTCATTAAGCAGATGTGGTAACAGCTAGGCCACCCTGGCACAGTAGCTTTGCACAACTGCAGGGACTACCCTAGCATGCCTCCCCCTCAACCCAAATTCCCACTGACACCGCTCCCCATTTAGTGTTGGGGTTGAGAAGTGGGTCAAGTAGGGTACGCCCCTTAGTTGTTCAAAGCCACTGTGACCGGGTGGCATAGTCGATAGCGCATCTGCCTAGTGCACCAGAGATTCGGGTTCCAATCCCGGCCTCAGTACCAATTTTTTTTTCGTGGCTGAGTCTGTATATGTGAAACCTAGATGTGTGAGACTTCAATAGGTCTTTGGAACCATATAGCTTCACTTGTAATAAATACGTTAGCGTAGTGACTCCGAAAGTGTGTGTCAAGAACGAGGAACGCCGTCTTCGAGATATGTCTTCCGTACATATCGGTTATGTTTCTGCACGGGTACCCCTTTATTTCTGAGTAAGAATGTCTTGCAGTAAGAACAGCTTACGCATATTTTAAAACAGTGGGAGCCCTGTCGGCTTATCGATTTTGGTAGTCGCCTCTCATCTTTCACCGCTGGTCTTTGAAACGAGTGGATCCCTTTGGAGGAAAGCGTCACGAACAAGGGGTTTGTTTCTCTTTGGTCGTGGCAATGAGGACTGTGGAGCGGAATCAAGAACAATTTATCTGGCAGCGTCCGATCTATCGGTGCTTTAGGGGAAAAGGGGTGTCAACATCGCGGCCTGAAGGAACCTTGTATCCAGCGTTCGGCATGTCAGAGGTGCGTGGCGTTGGTTAGGGCGGAGGTACCGGGCTGCCAGAGGTGTGCTCATCACAACAGACGTGTGTTAAAGCTGCGACTATTTTCGTCTCCGTAATGATATACCTTGGGAATTTTTTATTATCTTATTGGATTATTTTAATGGCCTGTAACTGATGTCAAATGTTCTTCAAAGGAGGCCATTGTGCTAGGCAGCCCTGGCTGTTATTGTGTTCTTACACGTGCCATCTATTTCCTCGTGGCATTTTCGAAACGCAGCTTGGTGTTTAAAGGAACTTCAAATTGTAATCTTCGTGCATGTCTGACGTAGGAGTTACTAATTAATGTCGTAAATTCTAGCTCGTACCCAATTATTTTAGTGGGAGGAATTTTCATATTTGGAATAGCTTTGTTTTGCCATGTCCACACGAAATTATGTAGCCCGACTAATATGACCTTATCCGTTAATGCTCGATTAATGGGTGATTAAGCACGGTATACTACAGTACTAGCCATTAAAATTGATACACCACGAAGATGACGTGCTAAAGACACGAAATTTAACCGACAGGAAGAAGCTGCTGTAGTATGCAAATGATTAGCTCTTCAGAGCATTCACACAAGGTTGGCACTGGAGGCGATACCTACAACGTGCTGACATGAGGGAAGTTTCCAACCGATTTCTCATACACAAACAGCAGATGACCAGCGTTGCCTGGTGAAAAGTTGTTGTGATGCCTCGTGTAAGGAGGAGAAATGCGTAACATCACGTTTCCGACTTTGATAAAGGTTTATCGTATCGCGATGTTGCTGCTCGCATTGGTCGAGATCCAATGACTGTTAGCAGAATATGGGATCGGTGTGTTCAGGAGGGTTACAAGGAACGTCGTGCTGGAACCCAACGGCCTCGTATCACTAGCAGTCGAGATGACAGACATCTTATCCGCATGGCTGTAACGAATCGTGCAGCCACGTCTCGATCCCTGAGTCAACAGATGAGGACGTTTGCAAGACAACAACCATCTGCACGAACAGTTAGACGACGATTGCAGCAGCATGGACTATCAGCTCGGAGACCATGGCTGCGGTTACCCTTGACGCTGCATCACAGACGGGAGCGCCTGCGATGGTGAAGTCAACGACGAACCACGGTGCACGAATGGCAAAACGTCATTTTTTCGCATGAATCCAGGTTCTGTTTACAACATCGTGATGGTCGCATCTGTGTTTGGTGACAGCGCGGTGAACGCACATTGGAAGTTTGTATTCGTTATCGCCATATTGTCGTATCACCCGGCGTGATGGTATGGGGTGCCATTAGTTACGCGTCTGGGTCACCTCTTGTTCACATTGACGGTAATTTGAACAGCGGACGTAACATTTCAGATGTGTTACGACCCGTGGCTCTACCCTTCATTCGATCCCTGCGAAACTCTACATTTCATCAGGATAATGCTCGACCGCATGTTGCAGGTCCTGTACGGGGCATTCTGGATACAGAAAATGTTCGGCTGCTGCCCTGGCGAGCACATTCTCCAGATCTCTCAACAATTGAAAACGTCTTGTCAATGGTGGCCGAGCAACTGGCTCGTCACAATACGCCAGTCACTACTCTTGATGAACTGTGGTATAGTGTTGAAGCAGCATGGGCAGCTGTACCTGTACCCTCCATCCAAGTTCTGTTTAGCTCAAAGCCCAGGCGTATGAAGGCCGTTATTACAGCCAGAGGCGGTTGTTCTGGGTACTGATTTCTCAGGATCTATGCACCCAAATTGCGTGAAAATGTAATCACATGTGAGGTCTAGTATAATATATTTGTCCAATTAAGACCCGTTTATGAGCAGCATTTCTTCTTGATGTAGCAATATTAATGGCCAGTAGTGTACTTCTCTTAAATATCAGCGTTTAGTTAAAATTATTTAAGCCGTGTTTTTGCTGCTGTGGCTGAGTGATATGTACTTATCGTTAGTAAAGGGGCTCACGTAGAAACAAGTGTGATCAGCACTTACTGTATACTGGCGTCTCAAGGTTTCTCAACAGAGTTGAGTCGATTATGAGGTGCCGAGCCTTTACACGAGGCTGTTCTCGTGTGTGCAGGTGACGCTGAACTTCAGCCGCAACGACATCTCGTCGCTGAGCAAGGACACGTTCAAGGGCCTGAAGTCGGTGCAGGTGCTGGACCTGAGCTACAACCAGCTGTCGTCGCTGGAGGGCGCGGCGCTGTCCGAGCTGGGCGACCTGCGCGCGCTCAACCTGACGGGCAACCGCGTGTCGGCGGTGGGCGAGCGCGCGCTCGAGCGCCTGCCGCAGCTGCGCGAGCTGCTGCTCGACGACAACCAGCTGCTCGACGTGCCAGCCGCCGCGTTGCGCCGCCTGCCCGCGCTGCAGCGCCTCGGGCTCGCAGACAACCTCATCGAGGCCGTCGCCGAGGGCGCGCTGCCCGCGCTAAGAGACCTGCGCGCGCTCACCCTGCGCCGCAACGTGCTCTCCTCCATCGACCGCGCCGCCTTCGACGGCGTCCAGTCCCTCCAGGTTCGTGCAACCACTCTCTCCCAGTCCACCACTCACACCTCCCACACTTCCCAAAACCTAACGCCTCATCACCCTGTTTCTCCACTGTTATCACCACGACTTCGCCTTCCCCCCTCCCTTCCCCCCACCACACCGATTAGTGGCGACACATAGAAAGTTGTCCGATAACTGAAAAACAGGGTAGTTCGGCTTCTGATGACCTGTTGTTGTTGTTGTTGTTGTTGTTGTTGTTGTTGTTGTTGTGGTCTTCAGTCCTGAGACTGGTTTGATGCAGCTCTCCATGCTACTCTATCCTGTGCAAGCTTCTTCATTTCCCAGTACCTACTGCAACCTACATCCTTCTGAATCTGCTCCAATACTAAACTGGTGATCCCTTGATGCCTGAGAACATGTCCTACCAACCGATCCCTTCTTCTGGTCAAGTTGTGCCACAAACTTCTCTTCTCCCCAATCCTATTCAATACTTCCTCATTAGTTATGTGATCTACCCACCTAATCTTCAGCATTCTTCTGTAGCACCACATTTCGAAAGCTTCTATAGTCTTCCTGTCCAAACTATTTATCGTCTATGTTTCACTTCCATACATGGCTACACTCCATACAAACACTTTCACAAACGACTTCCTGGCATTTAAATCAATACTCGATGTTAACAAATTTTTCTTCTTCAGAAACGCTTTCCTTGCCATTGCCAGTCTACATTTTATATCCTCTCTACTTCGACCATCATCAGTTGTTTTGCTCCCCAAATAGCAAAACTCATTTACTACTTTAAGTGTCTCATTTCCTAATGTAATTCCCTCAGCATCACCCGACTTAATTCGACTGCACTCCATGATCATCGTTTTGCTTTTGTTGATGTTGATCTTAAATCCTCCTTTCAAGACACTGTCCACTCCGTTCAACTGCTCTTCCGAGTCCTTTGCTGTCTCTGTCACAATTACAATGTCATCGGTGAACCTCAAAGTTTTTATTTCTTCTCCGTGGATTTTAATACCTACTCCGAATTTTTCTTTTGTTTCCTTTACTGCTTGCTCAATATACAGATTGAATAACATCGGGGAGAGGCTACAAACTGTCTCACTCCCTTCCCAACCACTGCTTCCCTTTCATGCCCCTCGACTCTTATAACTGCCATCTGGTTCCTGTACAAATTGTAAATAGCCTTTCGCTCACTGTATTTTACCCCTGCCACCTTCAGAATTTGAAAGAGAGTATTCCAGTCAACATTGTCAAAAGCTTTCTCTAAGTCTACAAATGCTGGAAACGTAGGTTTGCCTTTCCTTAATCTTTCTTTTAAGATAAGGCGTAAGATCAGTATTGCCTCACGTGTTCCAACATTTCTACGGAATCCAAACTGATCTTCCCCGAGGTCGACTTCTGTCACTTTTTTTTCCATTCGTCTTTAAAGAATTCGCGTTAGTATTTTGCAGCTGTGACTTATTAGACTGATTGTTCGGTAATTTTCACATCTGTCAACACCTGCTTTCTTTGGGATTGGAATTATTATATTCTTCTTCAAATCTGAGGGTATTTCGCTTGTCTCATACATCTTGCTCACCAGATGGTAGAGTTTTCGACTCAGGTCTTTCAGCGCTCTGTCAAACTCTTCACGCAGTATCGTATCTCCCATTTAATCTTCATCTGCATCCTCTTCCATTTCCATAATATTGTCCTCAAGTACATCTCCCTTGTATAGACTCTCTGTATACTCCTCTCACCGTTCTACTTTACCTTCTTTGCTTAGAACTGGGTTTCCATCTGAGCTCTTGATATTCTGAGCTCTTGTTACTCTGATGACCTAAGATAGAGATATTTGGCACATGAAGTTGTATAGAACTTTACACAGGGCAATAATTTGAGTAAAGTGGGAGTAACATTAAGCCTCTGATATTCCTTAACTCGTTTTCCACTGAAGAACCGCTTTACCTGTTTGTGGCACTGTAGCTGAGAACACATTACAATTGAGGGCTCGCGTCTGAAATTTTGTATATCCCTCTCTGAACTATGGCCATCTTTCGTGCAACAGTGATCAGCTTTACGTCAAATGTACGGCTTATAATCTTCCAGTTGCCGTTGTGATCGGTTTTTCATGGCCAGTATCCACCCAAATTTAATTAAAAGCTAGTAGAATTAATACAATCGAGGTGCAGAGCTCACAAACAGGTAAACAGTCGAATTTTAAGAGCTGAGAGCGTGTAGCAATTAACTATTCAGTCCTGTTCCGATTTAAATACAGTTTGGTTGTTATTAAATTCAATTGAGACTGTCAATAGTACGAGAATGCTCAAAGTTCGTTACTCAGAACGAACAGAATGCATAAATAAATCTCTGTTTCCGCAACAAGCATTTTTACAGTTTATAGTTGAAGTTCACACTCGCTACTCTTGTTAAAATATAACCTTCCCTATGGTCTGATCACACTAGTCTGGGACCATCACCTAGTTTGAATAAAAGGAAAGATAGAAATGATCCAAAGAAGAGCGGCAGCTTGTCATTTAGCCGGCGAGAGCGTTACGAAGATGCTCCCGTGGCACACGATACTCTACAGATAGAGAGATGATGTGCGTGACGGGGGGGTTACTGTTCAAATTCCGATAGCGTACTTTCTAAGAAGAGTAGGATGACAAATAAGTACCCCCCACACACGTGTGACGAAATTACTGTGACTGACAAATCGAGAGACTTATTCGGAGATTTGCAGACACTCCTTCTTCCAATGTGGATGGATCAGGGAAGGAGGAAAAAAATAGTTACCAGAAATACCCTCCACCACGTATCGTAAGGTGGCTAGTAGAGTACAGATGGAGATACAGATGGTTAGCGTCAGTCTGCATTATCCCCATGGGAAATACTAAAATTTTAATGTAATACATTGTATGACAATTATTATTCATATGCGATGGTTAACTTTACCAGTTATCCATTTTTAATCAGAATAAAACTTTCTTAACACAATCTCCTACCCCAAATTACTAATGCTAGCTTTAATCGGGTTACTACTGCATTAGTCATCGTCTACATCGATTACTGTTCGTATCCATTACTGTTCCAAGCGACCAACTCAAAATTCTAATTGCTTCCACTCGACTCAGACGACTCAGGTGACACTACTTTGCTCAACGACCGTCTGCCGAGTTAACAAAGCCTGAGCAGACACGGTGCCCTTACACGCCGGCCCCCTTCTTATATTGCAGAGCCTGGACGTGAGCGACAACAACTTGACGTCGGTGCCGACGTCGCAGCTATCGAAGCTGGCGGACCTCGTCGAGCTCGACCTGAGCGGCAACACTTTCGACACCATCGAGGCCGTTTCCTTCCAGAGTCTCTTCGAGCTGCGGCAGCTACGTCTCAGCCGGCTCCGACAACTACGCAGGTAAACGCCGCACCTTCGAGTTTGCCAGTAGATTATTTCCACAACGTCTTCCTGCTTATGGAGCTAACGTCTTCACTACCTGCTTTTATAACCTCTCTTGTGGCCGTTTAATATGCAAATGATTAACTTTTCAGAGCATTCGCACAAGGTTGGCGACGCCTACAACGCGCTGACATGAGCAAAGTTTCCAACCGATTTTACATACACAAACAGCAGTTGACCGGCGTTTCCTAGTGAAACGTTGTTGTTATGCCTCGTGTTAGGAGGAGAAATGCGTACCATCACATTTCCGACTTTGATAAAGGTCGGATTGTAGCATATCGCGATTGCGGTTTATTGTATCGCGACATTGCTGCTCGGGTTGGTCCAGAATAAATGACTGTTAGCAGAACATGGAATCGGTGGATTCAGGAGGGTAATATGGAACGCCGTGCTGCATCCCGACAGCCTCGTACCACTTGCAGTCGAGATGACAGACATCTTATCCGCATGGCTGTAACGGATCGTGCAGCCACGTCTCCATCCCTAAGTCAACAGATGGGGACGTTTGCAAGACAACAATCATCTGCACCAACAGTTCGACGACGCTTGCAGCAGCATGGACTAACAGCTCGGAGACCATGGCTGCGGTTACCCTTGACGCTGCATCACAGACAGGAGTGCCTGCGATGGTGTACTCAACGACGAACCTGGGTGCAAGAATGGCAAAACGTCATTTTTTCGGATGAATCCAGGTTCCGTTTACAGCATCGTGATGGTCGCATCCGTGTTTGGCGACATCGCGGTGAACGCACATTGGAAGCGTGTATTCGACATCACCATACTGGCGTACCACCCGGCGTGATGGTATGGGGTGCAATTGGTTACACGTATGGGTCACCTCTTGTTCGCATTGACGGCACTTTGAACAGTGGACGTTACATTTCAGATGTGTTACGACCCGTGGCTCTACCCTTCATTCGATCCCTGCGAAACTCTACATTTCATCAGGATAATGCTCGACCGCATGTTGCAGGTCCTGTACGGGCCTTTCTGGATACAGAAAATGTGCGACTGCTGCCCTGGCCAGCACATTCTCCAGATCTCTCACCAACTAAAAACGTCTGGTCAATGGTGGCCGAGCAACTGCCCTGTCACAATACGCCAGTCACTACTCTTGATGAACTGTGGTATCGTGTTGAAGCTGCATGGGCAGCTGTACCTGTACACACCATCCAAGCTCTGTTTGACTCAATGCCCAGGCGTATCAAGGCCGGTATTACGGGCAGAGCTTGTTGTTCTGGGTACTGATTTCTCAGGATCTATGCACCTAAATTCCGTGAAAATGTAATCACATGTCAGTTCAAGTATAATATTTGTCCAATGAATACCCGCTTATCATCTGCATTTCTTTTTGGTGTAGCAATTTTAATGGCCAGTAGGGTAGAAGAGATGTACTAGGACGTTAAACTGGTTAGAATGGCTCTAAGCACTATGGGACCTAACGTCTGAGGTCATAAGTCCCTCAGACCTAGAACTACTTAAACCTAACTAACCTAAGGACACCCCGCCGGGAACCGTACCCGCCCGGGAACCCGGGCGTGGGAAGCGAGAACGATACCGGACGACCACGAGCTGCGGACACGAAAATTTTTGTCCATTTCAGTTCGAGAGTGACTACGGGCCAAGTATGAACGTCTGAGGCCTTCACGCTAAAGGGAAGTAAAACTATGAGAATCTAAGTGATTACAGACGTTGTACTTGCTCTCTCGACACGAATTGGCTAGAAATTCCGTCATTGTGTTCCTGAAGAAAACGTCGAAATAATATCACCAGAATGACTGAAGGCGCCACAGAAATTTTAAATTTTGAAAAGAGGTGGGGGGTGGAGGGGGCGTGAGGAGTCGCGAGAGCCGACCGGGATATATCTTTCTGAATTTCGGATTTAAGGAGAAGACTGTGGCATGTTTTATAGGACGACACTTTTGAGCTCATGTAACCGCACAGGACATCCAACACCTCGTAATATATAAACAAACCCTTTGGCGACAATTTGGCAATATAGAGATTCAGTAATGATAAAATTGGTGTCTAAATTTTTCAAAACAATATCGCAGATCTTTCTTTTTTTATCATTACTCGTCCTCTACAGTCTTTAGCCTCTACAGCTCTAGTACCATGGAAGTCCCTCGCTGATGTCTTAGCACATGTTCTGTCGTCCTGTCCTTCCTTCTAGTCGATGTTTCACACGTAGTAACTCATTGTCATTGATTGCTAAGAACATTTTTCTCGTGGAGAACAGTAAAAATGAACACAAACTAGACCGCAAATATATTTCGTTTATGATAACTGGTCTGAGTCAGTTTTTGATCATCTTTAGATCCTCATACCATAACGGTAGGCGATGGCGATGATTCGAGTGGCTGTTGAAACCCCAGTAACTCACCAGTTAAATTTCCTAAAGTTATAACACCCTCTCCGTATCCGCCAACACATACCATTACAGGATCAGAGTCTGAAGATGGTAAAAAACTGACCGAAACCTGTTAACATAAAATATATGTTTTGCCGTCGAGACTGATTGTGTTCATTTTTAAAGTCATTGACATTACTTTTATTTTTTGTTCCTGAAAACAATATTCGCTAGTAATACGGAACCATTTGTGCTATTACCTAAAAAAATATAAATACACGACCTGTTATTAAAAATTAGGCAACAAGTCTTTAAATATGCGGTAAATGAAATGAAAAAATCGGTGGTTACTGTTCGAGCGTAGAGAATTTTATTGTGTACTGATAAGAAATTGCGTTGCCGGTGCAGGGTGGACGTGCGGGCTTTCGTGGACAACATCAAGCTGCAGTCGGTGGAGCTGGACGACAACGAGCGGCTGTCGTCGCTGCCGCCGCGGCTGTTCCACGGCAACCCGGCGCTGGAGCGCGTGTCGGCGCGCGGCAACGCCTTCACCGCGCTCGAAGCCGAGCACTTCCCGCTGGATCGGCTGCGCGCGCTCTCGCTGGCCGGCAACCCGCTGCACTGCAACTGCTCGCTGCTCTGGCTGTGGCTGCTGGCGCGCAAGCAGCGCGACGCGCCGCCGCCGCCGCCCCAGCTGCAGGCGTCCGCCGCCAACCTGACGACGCTGTCCGCCCACGGCGCCGCCCCAGGCGCCACGGCCGGGCCCAGCCAGCAGCCGCCGCCACCCACCCCTGCGCCCGACATCACACCTAGGCTCGACGTAGAGGGCATCCGCTGCCACGAGCCGGAGGCGCTCCGCGGCCTTCTCATCGTCGACGTGCCGGAGTCCGACGTAAGTCCACCCCCTGCCAGAAGCCAACACCCACCCTTCTGAGTGCAGCATGGCAGGGAGCGGGCAGAGCGCTCGATGACGTCAGCACGCGAGTCGACGCTGTAGTGTCCTGAGCAGCAATACCTTGTTTGGCGTTGTGTAGTGGCGCTGTGTAGTGGCGCTCTGCAGAGAGCAGACAAACATAGTCGGACACTTTACTATCCGATGTGATAGTGGCAAGGCGGGACGGCGAATGATCACTTCAGTGCAGGTTCACACCAGGCTCGACCTCTAAAGGGAATCGGCGAAATGCCGCAAATAATGAGGATAATGGGCAAGGGGCAGTACTTTAGTAGTGTGTGGATGAGTTGAGAATTTGGGTCTGATGGGAGGCGTGCTAGGTTAAGCCGTGCAACTGCAAAGACCACCATGTCTGGTTGGCTTGATGGTCAGAACATCTGCCTAGTAAACATGAAACCTGGATTCGAATACTGGTCCGGCACAAATTTTCAGCTTCCCTCATCGATTTCTTCATGTGTCTTAAATACGTTTATGAAACTCGATTTATTCAATGTAATAAAAGGTCTGAGTATTCTAGTGAAACGGAGATAATTGTTTGCAGAGTTTAATACTTTATATGAGAGTTTACGATCATATCGTGATAAAGTCCATGAATGCATGAGGTTATCTGAGTCGGCATTTGATTGCATTTGAAAACAATCGCTATGCGCTTGAGAGTTAATTACACCAAATCCCATTCTACTATATCGCTAGAGGAAAATCTTGTAGGTACTCTGATTTAAGTTAAACTGAATTCAACAATGATGTTTCAAGTTATTTTAAACGAGAGTAGTACTAAACAATTGCGTCAAACATCACTGAAGCCAAGAAATGAACGAGATATGTTCGCTACTTTTATCAGAACAGAATGGCACAATAAAAATGTTTACTTGTCTTCAACATAATTTGCAGCTGTAGGAGGCATGTTACATTATTTTGAGTGAAGAGTGTACGAAACAACAAACAAAAATACTGCACAAAGAACAAAAAGCCAAAAAAACTACGCCCCACGGAGGAATTATGCAAGTGAGGCGGAAATCGGTGAACGTGATGCCCATGTACAGACAAACAAACGATTACAGTTTCAGGAAAATTGGATGATTCATTCAAGAAAAGGACTTTCACAGATAGAGCACCTCGATAACAACTTGGTTCGCGTCTGGGACTTATGAAAGTTGTCATTCGGCCTAGTACCGATTGACAGAGTTGTTTAATGTCTGTTTAACTGCCACATCGTCAAAATCCCGAGATGGTTGGAAGACACTGCCCATGATGCTCCACAGGTTCTCAACGGCGGAGAGGTTTGGGGAATGGCACCCGAGACCACCACTCTTGGTTGTCGATCAGAATGGAGGGCGACAGTCACGCTGATATCCCACCGCTGTCAAAGGTGTCTCCAGACAGGGTTTCGCCAGTCACCTGGGCTCATTTTGAAGCGAAACTGATGACATTTCTACTCCAGTCAATGAGATTCCAGGCCAAAGACGCGGCTGGGGATGCCACGGGGATACCAACCTGATGGTCACCCGACATGGAGCCCGGCAATCAGTGGGTACTATTTCATTTCCGAGGACGGCGGTATGTTGACGATACTCTACATCCTACTTTGTTGCCCTTCATGGCAACCCATCGTGGGCTTAATTTTCAGCAACAAATGCCCGCCCACATAGGGCGAGAGTTTCTGCTGCTTGCCTCCGTGCTGCCAAACCATACCTTGAGCCGGAATATTATCGGATCTCTCCCCAACTGAGAACGTTTAGAACATTATGGGAACGGCTCTCCAACCAGCTCGGGATTTTTGACGATCTAACGCGCCAGTTGGGCAGAATTTGATAGGATACACCGCTGGAGGATATCCATCAACTCTATCAATCAATCAATCTCAAGCTGAATAACTGCCGAATAACTGAAGGATCAGATGTGGACCAACGCGTTACTGACTTGATCAATTTGCGAAGCTCTTTCTTTTGAATAAATCATCCAATTTTTCTGAAATTGTAATCATTTGTTTGTAAATGTACATTACATATACTGATTCGAATAATTCCTTATGGGTGCATCGCTGGTTTCTTCCTTAGATTGTATTCAAATTGTTGTTTACTTTCTACAGCAATTACTTCTAAGTTCTTTGAACAACCACGCTCATACATGTATTTGACTGAAAAGTCCACTACTTATTTGCTTTCTTCTTTAATAGTTTGTGACAAAAGTTTCAAGTTTCAAAGACACAAGATTCAGTGTTTTATATTCATAACACACACATATATTCAACTCAAAAATATTCAGTATGTTCATGTCTTAAGTGCGAAATAACTTCAATTCAGTTTTTGGCCATACGTATTTATTCATAAATTCCTGACATTTCCAGGATAGGGGCGATCATAGTGTAAATTGTTTATTTAGATGACCGGTTTCGGTAAGACTATGTTACCATCTTCGGATCTTCAACGTTACAGGTCACACAATATCCCCACCTGCGCTTTGTATCGTGTCGTACCATTGTCTCTATTCAGCTGCGGAATGAACATGAACACTGTCAGTCAGTGCAGTTTTGTATATACAGTTATTTTTATTATGGCATGCTAACATCCAGTGTATTCCATGATCCCTACTCATACATCTGTGATATGAGATGATGCAAAGCGAAGATGGCGGAGACTGTATGAATTGTAAAGTTAAAGATCCGAAACTGGTAACGTAACCGTACTGGAACCGGTCGTCTAAATAAATATCTTACTAGCGATCTTGGCTGCTAACAGTTTTCTGGAGTTCATGTTTATTCAGTTCTTATTTTGTAGGTAATTATGTTCTGTAGGACTTTCTTTCCGTTATTGTGTAGCTTACCATAGTTATCTGCGTCGTATCTCTCCTCCTCTGGAAATACATGCACAAAAAAGTATTTGTTTGTGGAAAATTAGACTCGCAACGAGCAATATTTAAGTAGCTGAATGTCAGGTCTGGGGAACCTACCAAGCTAGAAAGTAAGATCTTAGAAAAGGTACCCTCTGATGATGGCACTTATAGGCTGAAAGTTGTTTGGGAATTTATAAAAAACATTTGATTGAATAATAGTCGGTTCTGAATTACCGTAATGTAGACTCCAAACTCGGTTACTGTCATAAATTCAAAACCAAACGACGATTATTTCTTACCTACAGTACGTGCATCTTCTGATAGGTAATGTGATGACAACTCTTACTGCAGTTCTTAATTTCATTGCAGTCGATTTCTGTGTTCCATTACATCTTCAGGTTCTTGTACTTTCAACATTGTACTTAGTACTTATGTGCCCCATTTTTAAAATGTACCTACGCCTATTCAGGCTATTTTAGTTTTACTTTGAGACGATGCCCTCTTAGACAAATTATAGATTCAGGTGTATCTTCTGAAGAAGGCTCAATTATTTGGGCTGAAACCCAGGTAAAGACTGGTCTCATTACGGCAATCGAGGCTGATAGTTTCTTATAAATTCTTATATGTCTTCAGGTTCCTTTACTGGCGTCATATAGGGGGTTGCAGT
Source organism: Schistocerca gregaria (assembly GCF_023897955.1). Lineage (NCBI taxonomy): Eukaryota > Metazoa > Arthropoda > Insecta > Orthoptera > Acrididae > Schistocerca > Schistocerca gregaria. The sequence continues at coordinate 441,113,658 of NC_064920.1, forward strand.
TGGTGCAATGAAACACCGAAATCGACTGCAATAAAATTAAGACCCACGGTGTTTGTTCAAAACTACTGACACCCAAGTGTACTGCGGAATTGACCATTGGACGCCACAAGAGGAAAACTCGACAATGTGGAAGAAAGCAGGGAGTATTTTGTTTCCAGCAGAGCGTAGTAACGGCACAATGGATTGGTCAAGAGAGCACTCACTTCGGTATCCTAGGTGTAGTTATTTGTATAAATACCACACGCATCCAAGCCATCACCAGCATTTACTATTTACCTACATGTATAGATTTTAACATTGACACCTACATCAAAATATTTTATGATATGTATGGCTGGTTCCATGGCTGTTAATCATATATTTTCTTTTATATTTTTCTAATTTATCATCAGGCCTGTTATAGATTTTTCTCCAGCTAATTGAAGTTAAGTTGGTCGCATCTCGAGTTTTTACTTGTAACAGATTTGAAGACGGCTGTAGCCGAAACCGGTAACAGTGAATTGCAAAATCAGTGTGATCGCTACCGACCTTCACAAATAAAGTTCCACAATATGATGGCGGACTCTGTTGCAGACTTTACGTGTTCAACTGATGAAGTAGGTCAATTCAACGCATTAACTGTAAGTGGGTAGGTTTAATAGAGGACTTTAATAGAGAAGCAGGCTTCTGATACAGAGCTGGCGCACAGCCTTCAATTGACACTGTACTCGGTATAGACAACAGCATCCCCCCTATATTTTAGCCTCCTTGCAATTCACCCTGTCGTAAAGCAGCATTTGTGAGACAATAGTCTGCGGACCTTAACATTTCGGAACTGAATAGACGTGTCCAAAGTCCTGATGTGAACTCTGTGGAACATCTGGAATGTCAGCTTCGTGCCGGGCCACCTTCCCTTCCCCACCTCCCCCCCCCCCCCCCCCCCGCGCCCCAAATAAATACCCGTCCTGTCTTTTCTGGTATTGTTATCGTTCTTGAGGAACAATGATTTGTCATTCCTCCACAGACGTTCTGACACCTCACTGAAAGCGTCCCCAGCATCGTTCAAGCTATCATAAGGTCGAAGAGTGGACGCACCCCATATTAATGTCCACTAATGTGTATCCAGATACCTATGATCAGATATTGTACACACGGAACTGGAGGTGTCATTCCTGCTACCAATAAAACTTCTTTTTTTTATTTGCTTGTATAGCCATTTATTAACTGACAGTGGTAGAGCCTTATAAGAACTGAAGAACTGCGTTTGTCCCGGCAGGTGCGATGCGACGCGTCGTGGCTGGCGGTCATCATCGTGACAGTAGTGGTGATGGCGCTGTTCGCGGTGACGTGCGGCCTGCTGCTGGTGATGGGCAACTGGAAGTGGTGCCGCAAGAAGGAGGAGCAGCTGGCCGCCACGACCGACACGCACCACCACTCGCACCTCCAGAACGGCGCCGTGCTGATGCTGGTGTCCGGCAAGGACCGTCCGCCGGACGCGCCGTCCGCCGTCGACACCTTCCGGATAAAGGCGAAGAAGGAGGAGGCTGCGGCCGCTGCCATGTCCGGCGGCTTCCAGCACCGGCCGCTGCCGCCCTGCTGGGACGAGGAGCGCTCGGCGGCGGCTGCGGCCGCGCTCTACCGCGGTCACCAGTACCGGTCGCCCGCCACGCCGCCGCCGCCGCAGTACCCCGGCGCCATCAACGGCTCCCTCAAGAAGCCCGCGCACATCGTCTACGTCTGAGGACGCTAGCCACCGATACGTGCGCGCCCATTACAGCTGAGGGCCCACTGGAAAAGAGGCTAATGCCACAAAGCCTTCTGCAAGTCCAGCAGATGTCGACACGTCTTCCTCTGGGAAGTCCGCCTGTGTAGCCAAGAGACTGGCGTGTCTGACTGCAACTATGAGGATCTTGGTTCCTTCCCCGATACAAGCAGGAATTTTTTTATCTCGGTGGGAAGGCTTCGACGGGATGACTTCGGCATCGTGAGACCAATTGAAGGCCCACTTGAACGTCAAGCAACAGCTCCGGGGTGTGAAATACTGGCCTTAGCTCTGGGAGACCGGTGTGCTCAGCCATGACAACCCCCCCCCCCCCTCCCATCCTTTCGCGTCCAAATGGCAAATGGTGATACGTGGCAAAGTATGACACGGCGACCGGTTGGCACAGCCAACTGGAGTCAAAACGCAAAATAACGAAACAATCACCTCGGCGGACGAAGAGAACTAGGGACATAGTTGAAATATCTTTTGAAAGATGGAATACCAACTCGGATGCCCATTCGAAGTGTTGTAAACCACAAATTTCTCCGATAAAACCTGAAGAATTATACTGATTTTATGTAGCCCAGGGAGAAATTTGATTTTACTCTTGTACCGAAATAGTCTTCCCTATGTAGTACATACGCAGAACGACACATTAGTTTTTGAGCGTGCAGCCATAACGCCCGTCTTCTCCACTAGCATTCCAGAAGAACGTCTTTCAAACATAAGCTTTTCCATTCATGACACATGGCAGCTATTACTTCCAGTAACTAAAATCTGCCTCTGCCCATTTTCTTTTATTATAGGCGACTGATTTTCAATGATAACTCTTCCCCTTCAAGGGTCCGTTGAACATTGTTACGTTATAGAACAGTCGAGCAATATATGCATTAAATTAGTTTAAATTTGAAAAAAAACATTATACAAACAGGACACAAAATGGGTCAATAGGCTCAAATATTAATGGTGCTGGTTATTTGTTACAGATTATCCACCTCCTAAAGCAATTCAATACATGATGTAATAACTAGTTGCAATAAAATACTTTTAGCTGCCAAAAGAAGCTAAAAACTGTAGCTGCAACCTTTAGTTATTTCTCTGTTGACCAACTAGGATCACGTACGTTCTATATTGGTCCCTATTTTTGCAGTACCGCACTTTCTCCCTATATTGTGTTTTCCTTTCTTCCGCCCATGTTATTCCACATTTATTTTTTTGTACCTTGAAAGACTTCTAGATCTAGCACTTTACTCTTAAAAAGAAACTTTATGTCCCACATGTCTCGACATGGTCGAGAATGGAACAGTAATTCGAAAATTGACAATAAATTTATTTCACGTCTGTGATCTTCATGGCCTGTTTTATTGTTTTAAGCTGTAGACTTTCACTATTTTTGCTGCATATCTCAAGGTGTCACTGCTGGCTGACAACCTACAATATGTGTGCTCATAGACGTAAAATACAGATTTTTGTTCTAAACTTTTGCTCACTTTCGGTTCATTGATGTTGTTTGTTTCTAGTTCTACTCTTATTTCTGTAATCCATGCTAAAGTTTGGCTCCTTTTCCACAAATTAAGAAATATTTGTTTCTTTAGAATGTTCTCATTCATTCGACAGAGGTGTCCGAAGAAAATTAACCATATGTTAGATAATATTAAACTATACCATGTGAAGATGAAATCTCACTTGCAGACAAGCATAGCTTGAAACTACAGTTTTCATATAAAGCATCGTTCATATAAAAGAACTGTTCAAACAAGCCAGTCTTCTACCAAATTTTCTACATTGCAATGTTGTGAAATAAAGGTTTCATTGAAATAATCTGTAGCATTCAAGTTTACAGAGCACTCTCTCCATTCCGACTATGTTAGCCAATTAAAAAAATAATAAATAATAAAAGATTTGAGAACCCACTTGAAATTCGAAATTCAACATTAAGGAATGAGTATCCGTAAATACAGGCAGCCAATTAACATCTCAATCTCTTAATAATGGAAAGTGTGGTAGAACCTAATTTTAATTCCAGGTTCATCTTCTGGTCATATTCCAAGTGGCTCAACATTTCAGAGCTGTGGATCTATGATCACAGACATTTAAACTCGGTTAGCATTTCCAAAACAGATGAAAAAAGTGCTCATCAGAAGCCATATCACCCCCCTCTTCAGCCTCTTCTTCACCCCTTTATGGTCCTTATTTCTGCTTTTTCTTAATAAGTTAATAATCTCCTCTTTCGATATATGCTGCCATTTCTTTTACGAGCTACACTAAAAAAAAAAAAAAAAAAAAAAAAAAAAAAAAACACGAGAGGCTTCATTGGTTGCCTTTGACAGTATGATTACAGCATTCACCACCATAATTAATTTTCAAAAAATATGTTTACTAATTCTTAGGCTGCTTTTCTGTTCAGCTGTTCACGATACGTTATTAACTCTGAAGTTCTGCGAATCATTTTCTGACATGACAAGCTGTCCTCGGTCACTTGTGCTGGTCTGATGTTAGGAAAGCATATACTTCGAATTACTCTCAGAATAGGCAGCGAGGAAAACTTTAATACAGCAACGCTACATAAGTGGTAGGGCCAAATGGAAAATAAATCTTATCACAGAGAAAGGTATCTTCGTGGAAGCGGGACCTTCAGCACAACGGGCATATTTAGAAGTACTACATTCTGTCACATTTTTGAGAAGTAACCAGCGTTGGCAGACTTTTGTAATCCTAATTCAGTGTAAGAAGGGTAACGAGATTTAGTGATAAGGATGTATTTTCATCAACTAGCACTGTACTTTGTGTACCATTAAAAACATAATACACGAATGGATCTCGCAATGTGATGAAATATTCGAATTTCGGTTCTTTACAAACGTGCATTGCACGTGCTTCGTAGACAGCTACTTATAGGGTAAAAGACTGTAATATAACAGAAAGGATGACAGACGATCATATTTCGAAGATCAATACAGAAAACTAAAAATCTATTGCCAAGTTGCATGGTCTCGTTCTTCCAGTGGGCCCTCAAATTACTCTTCGTTGTTTCCAGAAACAGCGTGATATTTCTAACGATTTGATATATTAAAGTACCATTTCCATAAAAAATGTATTCTAAATACCTACTTCCTGTTTAGCAAGTAAGTGCAACCCGACGCACAGTGTTCTGTGTCGTAGGCCTACGTAAGCGAGCAGAGACGGTAGTTGAGCCGTGGAGATGTGCAGCCGCCTGCCGCTGTTACTTTGCAATAATTAGATTCCCTATGTTTGTTAAGAAGTGATTGAAGTGCTGTTCTTTTCTGAGTCGTCGAGAATCTTGCTGGACTGTGGTACATTAAAATATTTTTGTAACTGGTCGTGCTTTTTATAGGAATTTGTTTCCAGACTGTAAAGAAAGTTGTTAACATTTGTAAGAAGTGAAACGTGATTTGTTGCGAAATGTCATTTTCCATACTAAGCAGCGTGTGTTTTCAGCTTTTAGGAATGCAGTGTTGAAGCTAGGCGCTTAAAATTCCTCAGAGTTTGTGACTGACAAATCCCAGATTGCAAATGAGTAAGCAAGAGTGTGTGAAGTTTCCTCAAACAGTTGTTTCCGGTAAATAATCTCGGAGAAGTTGAGCACACGTGAAGAAAATGTTACGTTTCTTTTCACAGCTCTGGGGACATTGCGGATTCTCAGAAGAAGAGTATCGTCGTGCGTCTGACATAATATTTGCGAAAGAAAACAACCCCTGTATGTGGTTGTTGTTCAAGAGAACAAAGCTATACCTGTGACATTCATAGGACACAATAACAGAGAGAATATTGCAAATTCGTTCTGAAAAGACCATTATGTATGCACTCGCGTCTTAAACGTATTCAAACGTGCCATTCCGCAATGCCACCATCTTTCGTTTCAGTTAGCTAACAGTTTCACTAACTACGCCTACATTTCAAGCTGTTATGCGTGTTACGTTTTCCGACAGTGTTACTGTGACACTTTATTTCCTCCTCATCCATTAAGTAATTGCCAAACAGAATCAGCACTACCACTCGTGAACATTATTTGGTAGTTGTCATAATTGAATGAAACAAGTGTTTCTGTCCTCTAGCTACTGTTACCACCTTGAACACGTTTCTCTTCAAGTGAATAGTGATTGCAAGACATTACATTCTCTGCTACGCTATACACTTTGTATCTTAAATGTAAAATTTTCCTTTTTGCTAGGCCGCTTCGTATTTTTTCTACATTGTTAACGTTTCGATCCTATGCTGAGATCTTCTTGAGGAACTAGTGGCTTTCACGGTAAGCTAAACACTACAAGATCCCGAAGATAATTCCAGGAGAAGGATCGAAACGTCGATCGTTCAGAAATATGACGTGGACTAACAACCTAGAAAATTTTACCTTCACTGACAATGAACACTAAAGCCTGCAGATTAACACTTTCTTTTTTGTCAATTCCTGCTTCCGACAGCATTAAACTACGTATCACAGCCATCCCCGAAATAAAGTGATGTCTTTAGAGGTTTCTAAATATGCAGAAAACCTTAGATAGTTACGCTTTACTCAAAAATCTACACTGATATTCCGGTATGCATGGGCTCCTTCAGAGGAGTTTTTCTGTAATTTTGTGCACAATATTTCTGTAAACACCTGAAATTTTTAACTATAATAACAATCCTGTCTACTCCTATTACCTTAAAGTAACATTTATTTAATACCTACCTCAGACAACTTTTCATTTGCATGATCCCTGCTCTATTTTTCATGTTACCCAAATCGAAGAATGGATACATATATAAATGCACTGACACACGAGCCATCCTTTGGTTGCCACATAAAACGTAGTTATCAGAAGAGTTATTTTAGAAAAAGTGAGTCGTTTGTCTTCCTACACCGTTCGTACTAGAGCTAAAAGCACTGTCTTGTTGGTAACCTATACCACCAAAATATCGAGGACTAAGAGATCAGCTCAGGATGCTTTTTTTATATATAAAGTCAGTGCTGTACTTACGAGGTATATCTCTACAAAGCTTTACAAAAAGAAGCGTTACACCAAACAAAAGTTCAAAAAATGACACTGTATACCTTCCTTACTATTGCCACCTGTATTTCTCTCCTTACTCAGGCCTTTCAGTCACATACCTACCTCAAATCCTCTTTATGGTGAGACTAACATTGTGTTCCGTTTTACAGTTCTCCAACTGATAAAGCTTGTTAATGTTATACGACGTTTCCCTAGGTCAAGTATCGAATGTACATAATTTTGGTGATGCAGCGGTATACATTATGTATAATTTCCCCAAGTTCAGCTCCACAGAATGCATTGAATACTGGGTTTTTAATTGTCTGTTGTTTTGAATACTTTATGCGATTACTTTAGATATATGAGACATTAGGAAAAGGTAATTTCTATGAGATGTACAACGTTAAAAACTGATTAAGGCATTGTGTGCCGTTCCCAGGAAGGCTACACTGAGAACGAAAGATGGGGTATAAACGGTTTACAGAATTTCTGCTACTATTAGATTCATGGCAAACAGGCCAAAGATGAGCGTCATTACTGGATATATCCAGTTTCCGAGAAACGATTATCATATATGTATTTACAGTTCGCCAAGTATACACTTTTTACAGTATCCACAGATTCATATACCTGTAAATGTGTGTATTAACAATTTAGTAGCTGTTTGACTTAAATAGTACGCAGATAATAATTAATATCTACAATCGCTGTTGCTTTTGCACTTAAAACAACAAACGCTTCTATTACAGCCACATAAGGAACGACTCTATAGCGCAAACACTAAAATTGCTTCAGTACTTTTACCCCATTCTCATCTGTATTTCTTATACAAAGAAAAATGATTCTCTCATAATACTTGAAGACTGAATACTCAAAGTGTTGATCATATCGCTATCCAGCGATTCGTCATTTTGTTACTAATACTGGTGAGGTTCATTAAATGATGCATATGTATTATTTCTGTTTTTTGGAAATGGACTTTGTTATATGCGAAATGTGAACGAAGACAGGAATAGAAGTTGTGACTGTGACAGTTTGAGGTTTATGGCTAACAGTTTATAAAGGTGATATAATTGTACTGGAATATTTTTACCACGAAATATTTTTGTGTTACTTACCTAGCAATAATATGTGTACTTTACAATAAGCAACACTGTAGCTATAAAGTAGAAGGGGATTCGTACTTAAGGATATGCCATAAATTATTATGCTTCTCAAAATCAGTGCATGGAAACATATAGGAGCTAATGCGGTCCTGTAACTGAAAAAAAATCTAGTGACACTGTCGTGCTGTATTTGACCCAGTGAACTCAACAGCGAGGAGCTTCCCTTCTGATTTGCCTACATTTAATGTAGACATTTTTCAGGTATCTCGTTCCGTAAGCTCCCGATGCCAATAATGGGAATGTTGTGATACCACAATGTTCAATGGGTCAATATTTTCCCCTCCTCAGTGCAAAGCTCCTACCGTAAATGACTGAAATACAAATGCAATAATTGGCACAGTATTTTCTGAAGCATTAGCATTAATCAAGGCAGCTTAGTTATGTGATTATCACCATTCCTTTCTTTTGATAATTACGTTTTCTAACAATAGGAAATAATAGAATAGAATTTTTAGTTATCTGCTTTATTAGTAGTATTTAAGTTTCTGATCTCTTATTTGAATTTAGTTTCACACGAACACTGACTCGATTCATACCTGGAAATGTAGGATGAAGTATCGTCTCATGTGCCATTCTCTGACTTTTGACTGTATATATAACATAAACTCAATACTGTTGTATGCATTGAAGAGAAATGTCTTTCGTCTACTCGTTTTGTACATTTTATACCGATATTTGGGCTCTTAGGCAAGGCGTTTGTTCTACAACAAGACATGAGAGACAGAGGAGACGTAAGTCAGTTCGAGAACAATAACACTTTTTTTAGATAAGCAAATCCCCTTTTCTTTGGCATACAAACAGATATGAAATGTTGTAACTTTGAGAATGATATTAATAAAAGACATGTGCAATTATAAAATATACATATATAAATATATATTATTTTAGTTGTGCGTTGTTAAGTTGTATTGTAATTAAGAACTTCTTTGAAATAATAAAATATGTATACCAAAATTTGTTTTATTCGGTTTTCCTTCACTGCCATTGTTATCTTACGGTGAATTAATTCAATAAATTTTCTTGTATCACGTTCCGCTTCCCACAAGGGCATAAAGCACTTTATCAACGATTTTGAGATTGTGGTATGTATTCATTCTACTGACGTCTGTAGACGTCATGGTCAACCAGCTTTATATGCATCTGTAACCCCTCATTGTATCTATGAACATTCACGAAACGCTGTCTCACTGATTTCTTGTACGTTCATTTCCATAAAGGACCGAAGCACAAAGCATAATTTTGTTGCTAAGTGCTGCTCAGTTGCTGTCTAAGGTTGACAACATAATTTAGTGCACACAACATGTACGTAGTACTAGTAGTACTTCATAATCGGAGGTGTATCAGCAGTTTTCTCTGAACCTCAAGCCACGGAATGTGCTCAACGGCAATTATGATATCAAGGCCAATCAAGTGCTCCAACCCGTCATAATTTTGGTGTGGCGAGTTTAGTATGTGTTGCTCATCAGTAATTTTCGAAAAAAGTTCTCTTCGAGAATGTTCTGGTTCTAATAACACACTAATTACAAAATTTACACTTATCGAAATGTACTATTGTCAATAGCCTGCATATGAAAAGTTCGTGAATTAACATTAATATTTAATGTAATCTTAAATATTAATTAATATTTCACAACAAGATAGATACTTTATTTTTTCATAGGAAGTACAGGGCGTTGAGTCTTGGTTAAAAACAGTGAAGACCTATGAGACTAGTGGTTTGTCTATAATTTTGATTTTCACAACACCTATTTTTCTCAAAAATTTGTTTCTCTGCTCTGGACATTTATGGTTTTCTGTGCCTCAGTTATTTAATGTTGATCGTTACAAAAATTATTTCTTAAAAGGAAAGACCTTAGTACATTAACAATCCGAATCGCAATCAGTCCAGCAACAGTATCTACGCCGGAATAAAAAGTACACACCCCATGTTATGAAAAACAGCTCGTATCATTATTGTTAAGACTCATGATATGGCCAGTTATAAAGTACGCCTACTGCGCCACCAGCTGTGTTCGAAAAGTTAGTTCTGAGCCTTATCTATGTGCGGAAGAAGAAATTACTGCACAGGCTTCAAATTAAATTTTAGCGTACTCATTGGTTTTGCTAATGGCGTAGATTGCTATATCTATTACAAGATTTCTAGTTACCTGAAATTCATAACAGCGTTCGTGTGCATGATGCCAATTACGTTCGTCTAACGAGAAATAAATAATATGTTGAAGAAGTGCATAAGTAATGTATGGTTAATCCGCTATCGATTCGAAGGTCCACTGCTTCATCATCTGCCAGCGTCGTCCCTTGACGGCGACATTGAAAACCATTTTGTTATTTCCTGGCTGTTAATATCGACATCGCTTTGATATCGCACTCCTTCAAATTCGTCCTAACCGATGAGTTACGCAATCTAGTGAAGATACTGGAACAACTCACCAAAAAGAGTATCCAAGTACAGAGAGAGAATGTATGTAAACAAAGAATGATTATGTGAGCGAACAATTTAGCGACAAAAAATGAAGTATTTTAACAAGACAATCTGCGAATACAGAATGTCAGACCAGGGCAAGAATAAATATTGAAATCCATGTATACATTGAGGAACCAAGATGAAAGTGTAAACTTCACAATATAGTTCTTAAATTCGTTCGGTGCTGTCTGCCCAAAATATTTAAACAACACAATATAAGCGGAAATATTAATCAAAAAATAAAGTACAAGCTACTATTTATACTACTGATTCCAGTCATTTCAACTAACTGACCATCCAGCTTTAAAAAGTTCGAATTTCCTTTAGGATTAGCGTAGAATATAGCTACAAATAAAGAACTCGGGCAAACAGTCCAATTATAGAGAGAATTTAAGATAATCGAATCATTTCTAGCACAGAAAACCATACGAAGGGTGTTCGCGTGTAGGAAATCTAGTTTGTAAGAATATACTCTGAATAAGTCAAATGTTACACAAATTAGATGATTAATTATACATTTGCCTACGATTTTGAAAACAAATGAAAAAGAAAACAAAGCGATGTGGGTCCTTTTCAGCTAATATTTATATGTTCTTATACGTGTCCCCCCCCCTCCCCCTCCTCCTTCTCCTCCTCCTCCTCCTCTAACTATGGTTCCCGAAGAGCGGCAGCAACATTTGCAGTAATTACAGAGGCAACAGTCTGGATGGTTGAATGATTTATCATTGTAACATAGGCCACCATACCTTTGCTGTGATAGAAGACTGGAATTAGGATATGGAGAAATAAACAGAAGGAAAACTGGTAGGAAAACATGGACTGGGGGAAAATAATTAAATGGGAAATGCTCTGGTGGAATTTTGCACAGAATTAAATATAATCATTGCTGCTACTTGGTTTAAAAATCATGATAGAAGATTTTATACGTACAAGAGGAGGCCTGGACACAACGCTAGGTTTCTAACAGAGTATATAACAGTAAGATGGATATTTAGAAACCAGAGTTTGAAATCCAAAATGTTTCCAGTGACAGATATGAACTCTCAGTAGAATTAATTGTCTATGAACTGCAGAGGAAAAGTGAAGATAGTACATAAAGGTAAGACGTTAAGGAGATGGAACCTGGATAGAGTGAAAGAACCAGAAGTTGTTGAGAGTGTCAAAATAGCACTAAGCAATGATTGACACAGAGGGAAACGATACAACAAAAGACGGATGGATATTTTTGGGAGGTGAGTAAGGCAGCAGAGTATGAAATAAGCCAAAAAAGGCAAGGCCCAATAGAAACCCTTTGATTACAAGTGAGATGTTGAATCTAATTCATCAAATGAGAAAATAGAAAACTGCTGCAAACTAAACAGGCAAAATGGAATACATTCTTATACGAGATAGTAAGGAAGTGTAAAATGGCAAAACAGGAATGGCTAGACGAAAAATGCAATGTTGTAAATACATGCGTGGCTAGGACTAAAAAAGAAACCCAAAAGAAGAATATTAGCAGGAAGGCTGAAAGGTGGAAGAAATATCTAGAGGATCTCTAAAAGGGAAACAAAGTTAAAATTAATACACAAACAGAAGAGGAAGTAAACGATGATATGGAAAATGTGATTTTCCGAGAAGAATTTGACACAGCATTGAAAAGCCTAAGTGACGACAAGGCCGTTAAAATTAATACACATAGAGCAGAGGAAGTAGATGATGATATGGGAAATGTGATTTTAGAGAAGAATTTGACACAGCATTGAAAAGCCTCCGTGACAACAAGGCCGTTTGGGTAGATGACAGTTGCTCAGAATTTTTGAGATCCTTGGGAGAGACAGCGATGAAAAAAATGTTCGTACTCCATCTGGTATGAAAGGCGTACGAGACAGACAAAATATTGTCATACGTCTAGAAGAATGTAATACACTGGCGGGGAAAAAACCGCAACAAAAAACACAACGTAGAGTAATGTAATTTTGGGAACACATTTGTCTAGGTAACAACATTGTAAGATCACAAGATAACGTGCGCGCGTGATAACCTATTCTAAATGTGAAATTATGGTACATTAATAGATGATGTAACCGCCAGAATGTAGAATGCCAGCATCCAAACGTGTATGCATTGTGTTGTATACGTGCTGGATGTCAGTTTCTTCGATGGAGTTCCCTGGCTGTTGCGTTTGATGGAATAAATGGTCTCTAGCATGAAAACCATACATTTTAAGACGTAAGTTCATTAGACCATTTTTGTACGGTATCCTCTCATCAATCCATCCCTACAGTTTGTACACGTTGGAAAATGTCACCCTGTATAATTAGGCGTTTCTGCTATTATCACTGCATTAAAAACGACGTTCAAAAAATCCCGAGGTGATCGTCATCCATAAGGCACCATTGTAAAGCCTATTTATTGACACTAAGTGATTTAATTATTTAATACACTTCTTACGCATTGATGACAACGACGGCGCATTGTATTAAAAGCTGCACAACAAATTGAATTTTTTGAGGCTCATTCTTATCCATTTCAGCTCAACAGTAGCAAAAATCCCACACAAGGAAAAAACCTTGTAATGAAATCAAATCTCCCCTTAACTACAGTTATCACACTGCCCCACATTAAAGCAATCGGTTACAACCTGATCCATTGCTATTGCAGTTACCATATAACCGACTACCTCCAATCGTATGTTAAGTAAAATAATTAAATTAGAAAAGGAAGAATATTTTCGGAATTTGCATACACACACTTGTCTTGAAACAACTGCTAACTGAAAACTCGTACACTCTTACCCAGCGACTCGGAAAGACTGGTACATATCAAGCAAAAAATTAAAACAAATTTTTCTGTTGTGTAAAAGCTAGAGCGGTGCAGCTTAATTGCTTGTTGCTGCATGTGTATCGACCTGCTGTTGCTGCCTGACTGCTTAATACTCCTATAATCATACTTTTGATAATGAGCACGTGTTTATTAATAAGTCAAATACTGTTCGTAAGTCACGATTGTCTTGATGCACAGCTTTATGGTGTTAAGTGCGAGACGAGTATCATATGACTTTAGAATCAATGTTGGTTCGCGTGGAGGAGATCATTCTCTTCAAGATAGCTCATTTATTTCAAGCTAATAAAAATGGTTCAAATGGCTCTGAGCACTATGGGACTTAACATCTGAGGTCATCAGTCCCCTAGAACTTAGAACTACTTAAACCTAACTAACCTAAGGACATCACACACATCCCTGCCCGAGGAAGGATTCGAACCTGCGACCGTAGCGGTCGCGCGGTTCCAGACTGTAGCACCTAGAACCGCTCGGCCACACCGACCGGCTTCAAGCTAATAATATAAGATTCTATAACAAAGGGATGTCAAGGTTCTTGGACACTAGATTTGTGGGTCGCTTCTGCTGCCCTTCTTGCAGATGGGTCTGGCTTTTGTTTTTTCGAAGTTTGTGGTTGGGGCTTCCATTTCAGAACTAGGGGCCATGGTTTGCGGCCAGTGCTACAGATTGTGAGCTTTGTTGAGTAAGGCTGATCTTTACCTTCTCCGTCAGTCGCTGGAATGGTCTCAGGTTAACCCCAGAGACCAGACAGCAGAAAACGTGCGCCACGATCTGCACTTGGTTGCACCTTGTTTTCTCAATGGCTGTTAGAATAGCCTCTTCAACATGTAGAATGAGGTCACGTGCCTTCCAACCGCGTGCACAAGGTGTTCCTTCGCAACCCTTGCTGCCATTTCGTTAAAGAGTAGCTCTACTAGCTATACATTCGAAAAGCCAACGATTAACAGACTCTCCACCCATTAGAGTTTAGCTCCCTTGACAATGCACACAGCACGTTTCCCAAGAGACTGATGACCACAGATGTTAAGTCCCATAGTGCTCAGAGCATTTTTGTTCCCAAGAAATGAAGATATTCTTGAACGGCTCAGTTTCATCGGAAAATATCTCCACAAACTAGTTGAAGAGTGGTGTTGCGTAACAAATCATATTTCAATGATTTTGCATGTAAGGTTACACCTTAGAGTATGAACTTTATTTCGGTGTCTTAATTATCTACGAAATTTTCGATCTATTTTTGATAAAAAAATAAGAGAACTGATATTCAGTCTTAATTCTTCTTCCCGTCTTGCTACTAAAAGTTTGTGTCATCATGGTGTCACGAATTCTGTTGTGAAATAATAACTTCTTCAAAGTCGTTTGCTACTTTATTGTGGTAGCTGAGCGCATTGCCCTATCATTTCTTTAAAATGAAATATTTTGTACATGGTTTTGGCTTTTTAAATTATGTAAGAGTCGCCTCTTTGGTGATGCAACGGTCGCGCTCCGTAAGTTCTCTATCGTTTTCACAATTCAACATTTGTAAGTCGAACTTGCAGTCTGTGTTTTTAACGAAGTGCGATTGTGATTACCATTATCATGCAAACTATTTTTTTGCAATAACAATTAACAATAACAGAGTATTCGCTACAGTGACGACTTCTAGGTCTGTAGTAAAACCCTCCAGAGTAAAGAAATAATGTTATGTATATAGATTGAAGCCGCAATGGAAATTTTTACCAAGGCTGGGAATCTAAACCTGGTCTCCTGCTTCCTAGCCATGTGCACTAGCCCCTTGTTTCTCTACCAACTTTTTATTTTATTGATTTTCTTAAGGAAAGGTAGGAGAAACAGAAACCTTTATTATTCAGAAAACCATAGTACGTCCGTATTTCATTATAAATGCCCTGGAAGGATCCTCTCCGCCGTCCTACCTTGCACCAGGAAATAACAACAAAGTTGTGCCACTTCCGACGTCCTTAAAAAACTATTTATATATTTTAAAATAAAATTAAAAGAAACATTTTATTGTTAACTTTGCAAGTGTTAGTTCTTCTTGCGGCCCATATGCGCGTAGTTTTCCTTAGCTGATCACTTTCCTTGGTCGGTTCCACAAACGACAGCACTGCCGCTCACCTTCGTGCACCCAGCACAGCCCAAGTACGGGGGGGGGGGGGGGGGGGGGGTCCGCAAAAACCGTTCCTAGTAAATTTGCATGACAGTCCTTGTAATTTCGTGATCGTAACAAGTATTGCCAGTAATCCAATATGTTCAGATGTGTATCTCTATAGATGTAATGGGCCATCGTACCTGTGAACCACACCACTGAGTTTGTCTTAGAAGCGGAAAATACGTTTCCTATGGAAGATATTGCTGTATATATACTGGTCTTCGGGTAGAAGCCCCCGTGGTTTTGGGGTAGCGTCTTTGATTAATTATCAAAACGTCGTCGGCCTTGGCGGCCGAAGATTTCGGGCATAAGAAATCCTCATTCTACCAATGACCTTGTCAAATAGGGCGGAGGAGCGGACAAAGGTTCGGGGCACTCTCTGGTCCTAGATGTGGGAAACTGCCCCTAAAGGCAGAAGAATCAGCAATAATCAAGGGCATGAGGATGCAGAAGGCAATGGAAACAACTGCATTAAAGACACGTAACGTGTACCCACACGACATGTGGCCTGTAATTGAAGAAGTTTCGTGATGATCTCTCCTTTGGCAAAAGATTTCAGAATAGTACCCCATTCGGATCTCCGCGAAGGGACTGCAGAGGGGGAGATTACCATGAGAAAAAGATTGAATAATGAACAAAATAATAACGTTCTACGAGTCGGGGCGTGGAATGTCTGAAGCTTGAACGTTGTAGGGACCTAGAAAATCAAGTGAAATGCAAAAGCCCAATCTAGATATAGTATAGGTCATGATCAATTGAAGAAAAAGACTTAAAACGAGTTCATGATCTTATTTTTGGCACTTTATGATCACATTTTTTTTTTCACTATGACCAGTATCGGCTACTGCCATCTTCAAATCATAAAATATTAAGATGTTGTATCAACGTCAAACTAAACATTTAGGTACATACTGCATCATATTATTTTATTAAATGAAGATGACAGTAGCGGAAACTGGTCACAGTGAAATATAAAGAAAATTATGTGATCAAGATGTACCAGTGAAATAAAGGGGTCAGTGAAGTGAAGTGGAAAGAAGACAAGGATTTCTGGTCCGATGAGTATAGGGTAATATCAACAGCAGCAGAAAATGATAAAACGGGAGTAGGATTCATTATGAATAGGAAGGTGGACACAGAGTGTGTTACTGTGAACAGTTCAGTGGCAGGATTGTTCTTACCAGAATAGACATCAAACCACCACCGACAACGATTGTTCATGTATACATGCCGACGTTGCATGCTGAAGATGAAGAGATACAGAAAGTGTATGAGGATACTTAAAGGGTAATACAGTATGTAAATGAATATGAAAATCTAATAGTCATGGGGGACTCGAATGCAGTTGTAGGGGAAGGAGTAGAAGAAAAGGTTACGAAATAATATGGGCTTGGGACAAGAAATGAGAGGGGAGGATGATTAATTGAGTTCTATAGTAAACGTCAGCTTGTAATAACGAATGCCCTGTCCAGGAATCACAAAAGGGGGAGGTATACTTGGAAAAGGCAGGGTGATACGGGAAGATTTCAGCTAGATTACATCATTGTCAGACAGAGATTCCGAAATCAGATACTGGATTGCATGGCCTACTCGGGAGCAGATATGGACTCAGATCACAACATAGTAATGATGAAGATTAAGTTGAAGTTTAGGACATTAGTCGGAAAGAAACAATACGCAAAAAGTGGTGATACAAAAGTACTAAGGAATGACGAGATACGCTCTAAGTTCTCTAAGGCTATAGGTACAGCAATAAGGAATAGCTCAGTAGAAAAAGTTGAAGATGAGTGGACACCCCTATAAAGGGCGACAACAGAAGCTGGTAAGGAAACATTGGTACAAAGAAAGTAACTGCGAAGAAACCATGGGTAACAGAAAAAACACTTCAATTGAAGGATAGAAGGAGGAAGTACAAAAATGTTCCAAGAGACTCAGAAATACAGAAAAAGAAGTCGATGAGGAATGAAACAAATAGGAATTGCAGGCAAGCTAACACGAAATGGCTGCAGGAAAAAATGTGAAGACATCGAAATAGAAATGATTGTCGGTAGGACTGACTCAGCATACAGGAAAGTCAAAACAACCTTAGGTGGAGTTAAAACAAGGGTGATAACATTAAGAGTGCAACGGGAATTCCACTGTTAAATGTAGAGGAGAGAGCGGACAGATGGGAAGAATACATTGTAGATAGGGGATCCAGCATTAGAATCAGAATTTAAAAGAGTTTTGGAGGACTTAAGATCAAATAAGGGAGAAGGGATAGAAGATATTCCATTAGAATTTCTAAAATCGTTTGGAGAAATGGCAACAGAACGACTATTCACGTCGGTGTGTAGAATGTATAAGTCTGGCGATATACCATCTGACATCAGGAAAAACATCATCCACACCATTCCGAAGACGGCAAAAGCTAACAAGTGTGTTGAAAATTGGGTGGACTGATAAGGTAAGGAATGAGGAGGTTCTGTGCAGAATCGGAGAGGAAAAAATGGGTGGAGAACACTGATAAGGAGGAGGATGATAGAAGAACTGTTAAGATATGAGGGAATGACATTCATGGTACTATAGGGAGCTGTAGAGGGCAAAAACTGTAGAGGAAGACACAGATTGGAGTACATCCAGAAAATAATAGAGGACGTAGGTTGTAAGTTCTGCTGTGAGATGAAGAGGTCAGCACAGGAGAGGAATTCGGTGGCGGGCCGCCACAAACCAGTCAGAAGACTGAAGACCCTATAGTGCGCCACATGAACGCTATGATCTTCCTTGCTAGAGTCCAGCCTCGCCTCGCCGCAGACCAGCCGGTGGTCGTCCCTATCCAGAGCGCCGCATTGCTGACACATGGGCGAAGGTGCCAAATGTATTGCGTACTTTTTGTCATTCGTTGGGTATTTCCGGTTCACTACAACGTACCATGTTGACCTGACTGTTATAGGTAGTTGGGGATGGTGTACAGTGCGCCAATTAACGGCAGTATGTTACCGACCCACCATGTACCGGAAGATCTTTCGAAGAAGCAGACGGTACACATCCTTCGACGTCGTCTCTCGGCACGTCGGTAAATGCGCCCGAACGTAACTGTGTTCAACGAAGAATGTGCGCTCGTATGTTGACGGAGACAATATATGGCCGCCACTGACAAGTAGAAGATGCGGTGTTGGTACTAGTTCTTCGATGATCGTTTCCATAAGACATTATCCTTGTTGCGCCACCGTTTTAGCTTGGTAATAGTATACGTTGCACACGCCTTCTCGTGTACGTTCAATAAACCAAATAAACCAACGCCCCCTTCTCGCACCGGGAGAATAAGTATGTTGAACTGTACCTTAAACAGCTGTCCCAAGCTTACGTAGTATCCATAAGCTCCCTGAATCCTCACAGTCATCGTTCGCGTCACTGGGAGGAGGTGTGTTAGGTGGCACATCAGGGGAGTGAGATAAAGGTTGACGAGTGATACTCGCTGCATCATATCCATCGACCGTAGGGCGTTGAGTCGGACTGAGTGCAGACTCTGAGATACAGCCGTCGGCAGTTTATCGCGCCGTTCGTGCCGTTTCCTTATGAAAGGTCATAGCCAAAAGTCGGAGGATTTGTAGCACAGGTAAGGGTGCTTCAGTTCCTGGTTCTACTTCATGCCCATCATGCATGAATTGTGATTTTCGTAAGTTGACCTCCCTGCCAGCTGCCATTCCACACATCTGTAGCCAATCCACTGCTGATCGAGTCCCCTCCTCATTCCGGACGAGGAACACAATATCATCCGCGTACACCCTACATTTGAATGATAGTTGCCGCAAGGAGATCCCGGTAAGTCGTTGGCGAAGGCCTGCGAGGCACGGTTCTAAGGCGATCGCATGTAGGAGGATCTGTGTGACTGATCTTAAGATCTTAATATACATAGTTCTTCCTCCGTTGATGACAATCGCTGAAGTGGCGCCGTGCAACAGCGGGCTCACTACAGTGGTGAATATTAGACACTTGTTCACCATCCCCGCGAGGTAGACATGATACGCTCAATCAGAGGCATGACCAAAATCTACAGCAACCATTGCCTCCGGAGGCAGCTATTCATGTATTCGATCGGCCAGCGACATTTTGATACGGGTGCCCAGTATGGGCTTTAAGATCTTGCTGTCACTATTAAGGTAGGTCAAGGGGGCGATAATCACCATGTCGTTTGCCGCCTCGTGGGTCGGGTATCGGGATCATGAGCCCTTCCATAAATTTTGTGGGAACCGGTACTTCTTGCAGCAGAAGCTCACATCGGGGTCATAATGGTCACAAAAGCGCTGTAAAATTTCAACGGGAATTCCTCTGGGCCTCGGTTCTTATTGGAGGCACCTCGTGCATTCCCTTCCTCCAGCTCCTCGCTCATAATTACAGATAACACGTCCCCTTCCCCTTTCAAACTAGTAGCGTATGGCGTCTCTTCGATGACGTTCCTCAGCTCCCTCTGGCCCTCCCCGTCGCTTGTGTAGAATCTGATAAAATGATCCCTGAATGCCTGTTCTACGCCCCTTGTGTTGAAATACGACGGCCATCGCCGAGATCGATCTCTTGAATTAATGTCCTTCGTCGTTGAGCAGACAGTCCTATGACCTCGCACGTATGATCGCAGGCCTACTTAATATCCTTTGCGCCGCAAGTTGTATCAACTTCGCCTTGATTGGGTGGACGGCCTCTGGCGTTCTGGTTTAGGTGGTTGAGCGAACAGTTTACGGAGGGTCGTAAAGTAAAAGTCAAAGGTTGTGCGCTACCATGACGGAACCTCCTTCAGATGTCCTATTAACCTCCCGCGTAAAGCTGGCTTCGCGCGTTCGATGCACCACCGGAGGACAGAACCATAATAAGTTCGTCGACGGAAGCAGCCATGCCACCTGAATGAGATTTTCACTCTGCGGCGGAGTGTGCGCTGATATGAAACTTCCTGGCAGATTAAAACTGTGTGCCCGACCGAGACTCGAACTCGGGAACTTTGTCTTTAGCGGGCAAGTGCTCTACCATCTGAGCTACCGAACACTCATTCTGGAAACATCCCCCAGGCTGTGGCTAAGCCATGTCTCCACTATATCCTTTCTTTCAGGAATGCTAGTTCTGCAAGGTTGGCAGAAGAGCTTCTGTAAAGTTTGGAAGGTAGGAGACGAGATACTGGCAGAAGTAAAGTTGTGAGTACCGGGCGTGAGTCGTGCTTCGGTAGCTCAGATGGTAGAGCACTTGCCCGCGAAAGGCAATGGTCCCGAGTTCGAGTCTCGGTCGGGCACACAGTTTTAATCTGCCAGGAAGTTTCATATCAGCGCACACTCCGCTGCAGAGTGAAAATCTCATTCTGGAAACATCTCCCAGGCCGTGGCTAAGCCATGTCTCCGCTATATCCTTTCTTTCAGGAGTGCTAGTTTTGCAAGGTTAGCAGAAGAGCTTCTGTAAAGTTTGGAAGGTAGGAGACGAGATACTGGCAGAAGTAAAGCTGTGAGTACTGGGCGTGAGTCGTGCTTCGGTAGCTCAGATGGTAGTGCACTTGCCCTCGAAAGGCAAAGGTCCCGAGTTCGAGTCTCGGTCGGGCACACAGTTTTAATCTGCCAGGAAGAGCCATGCCAACTGTCCTCCACCATGCGTGGGCAGTCGGCATTCTGCATCACGCAGTTGGGAAATGTTCATCCTCCAATCACCCCTCCGTCTGCATACCTGTTGTGTAGCAAGGGTAATCGTACAAATACGTATATGCCCCATGGTCTATAAACGCGATCGACCAATTTCTGCGTCCACCTTCGAAGTAGCTAACTATTTTGAAACATAGATCCGATACAAACGGCTCTTGGAGTGTCACGTAAAAAACGTATATCCCGTTTGGCTGCGATACTTCAGGTGCCATGTATTGACTAACTGCCTTCCAATGACCATATACCCGCGTTCTTGTCTAGGAGTATAGTTAGGATGTTGTTCCTTACTGCCGAGCACACAATTAAAACCTCTGTCGAGTGTGCAAGCATCATATAGTCCGCGGAACAACGGTGAAACCTCATCGACGTAAAAAGCCTCTAGTTCTCTTCTCTTATCAGAGCGTGACAGTGCATATATATTGATCAAACGTATTCCACCTATGCTAACGGCCATACCACGGGCTGATGGCAAATACTCCACTTCATCTGCACGTATCCCTTCCTTCAACAGTATCGCAGTGTTTCCAGAATGAGATTTTCACTCTGCAGCGGAGTGTGCGCTGATATGAAACTTCCTGGCAGATTAAAACTGTGTGCCCGACCGAGACTCGAACTCGGGACCTTTGCCTTTCGCGGGCAAGTGCTCTACCAACTGAGCTACCGAAGCACGACTCACGTCCGGTACTCACAGCTTTACTTCTGCCAGTATCCGTCTCCCACCTTCCAAACTTTACAGAAGCTCTTCTGCGAACCTTGCAGAACTAGCACTCCTGAAAGAAAGGATACTGCGGAGACATGGCTTAGCCACAGCCTGGGGGATGTTTCCAGAATGAGATTTTCACTCTGCAGCGGAGTGTGCGCTGATATGAAACTTCCTGGCAGATTAAAACTGTGTGCCCGACCGAGACTCGAACTCGGGACCTTTGCCTTTCGCGGGCAAGTGCTCTACCAACTGAGCTACCGAAGCACGACTCACGTCCGGTACTCACAGCTTTACTTCTGCCAGTATCCGTCTCCCACCTTCCAAACTTTACAGAAGCTCTTCTGCGAACCTTGCAGAACTAGCACTCCTGAAAGAAAGGATACTGCGGAGACATGGCTTAGCCACAGCCTGGGGGATGTTTCCAGAATGAGATTTTCACTCTGCAGCGGAGTGTGCGCTGATATGAAACTTCCTGGCAGATTAAAACTGTGTGCCCGACCGAGACTCGAACTCGAGACCTTTGCCTTTCGCGGGCAAGTGCTCTACCAACTGAGCTACCGAAGCACGACTCACGTCCGGTACTCACAGCTTTACTTCTGCCAGTATCCGTCTCCCATCTTCCAAACTTTACAGAAGCTCTTCTGCGAACCTTGCAGAACTAGCACTCCTGAAAGAAAGGATACTGCGGAGACATGGCTTAGCCACAGCCTGGGGGATGTTTCCAGAATGAGATTTTCACTCTGCAGCGGAGTGTGCGCTGATATGAAACTTCCTGGCAGATTAAAACTGTGTGCCCGACCGAGACTCGAACTCGGGACCTTTGCCTTTCGCGGGCAAGTGCTCTACCAACTGAGCTACCGAAGCTTAATCTGCCAGGAAGTTTCAGTATCGCAGTGTCCACACCTCTCTCGTCACACGGAGAACAGTAAATATAGTAACCATAAAAGTCCGAGGGGGAAACACCAGAACTTCCTGTAACACGGCTATGTCTAAGTCTGCAATTCTTGTCACGTAACTGAGCATCTTGATTTTTACCGGCGTTCCAATGCTATTGATGTTAACATACGCTTCGATAAGCTTGTTTCATGGCTGTCAACGTAGATAGGGCACCTTACGGTCGCCAATTCTTCAATACGCAGGCTGCTTTCTTTCTGTCGCCCCCAGCTTCCCCTCACGTGGTCTGCCATTATTCCGTGCACTCTTCCGGCCTTACACCGGGAGAGTGTGTGGGAGCAGTTCCTCTAGCATCATCTGTTTCCCATGGGGGTGGGTCTTGTGACCAGTCTCCCAGCGTCCCATCGTTGTCATGTGTTGTAGGCGCCGTAGCCTCCTCAGTAGCCTGTTGCCATGGACTGGACTTCTCCGCTGTTTCTGGAGCATCGTCATCGGAAGTTCGCGTCGCCATTCCGCAGGCCACCCTTGCATCCACGCTAGGGAGTTCTCTAGTATTCGTGGTCATCTGCTCTGTACCCGAAAACGCCTCAGCTTTGACTGCTGGATGTGGCTTTCGTTTTCCACCATAAGGCGGAGCTTCTTCGGGCGTTTTAGTGATTGTTGTTTTCGTTGCCGCGCGTCAGAATCAGAGGTCAACATGGCCTCTTGATGTTTGTGGGATGACTTCGGAATCGCGCGCCGTCGAATTGCCGATGACCGTAAGTGCCGTATCTGAAGGGGCCGCAAGCGGCACCGAAGAAAGGGCGTCCTGTGACTGCTGCAGACGGTCCAGCGCAACGTCGTCGTTCCGTGTCTCGCCACGATGTGCCTCTGTACGTTCCGGTACGTTGCTGTCGCGCAGGCAACGTTAGTGCGTAATACCGCGACAGAGACGTGGCGAGCATAGTCGGGACTCGGTGTGAGAGGTGAATCATCCCGTAGCAGCTGTAACAACCTTCGTCAAGTACACTCAGAACGTACGTGTCCCTCCTTCCCTCACTCAGAGCACATTCTTGGTCGTCCGTCACATAAGACAATCGCCCTACAAACAGCGATGTACAGGTGTGACGGGACATGTTTTCGTTGTTCTATCAGTATTTGTCTGACACCATTCAGGACAGGAAACGTTTTGAATCTCGCCCATTTTTCAGCCACATGGGATAGATCCGTTCAGTAAGGACGCATGGCGTCTGGCACCAATTCTTCTGACACTTCGAACTGAAGTTCAAAGACACGGATCGTTCATAGTCCAATGACAGCCTGTTCAACGGCAACCACTCCAGCATTCCGGACCGAATTACAGAAACGAAGTCCTTGTAGGTGTCGGAGTAGTACTTCGTGACATGCCGCTTCATTGATGAGCTTGACACAGACCATGCTGATGACTATAGATAAGTGTATTCAGGTTACATTTTTACCTCGTCCCTTTAATAAAGTTTTATCTCGTAAGCCTTCGGTCGAGCATATTCGTCAACGAAACTAAATTTCAGTGTCGATTTGCGGAACGACAAAACCATGTTTCGTTCTATGTATTACCGCGGCACACTGATAAATATTTAATGTAAACACCTCTCGGCCACACATCGGCAGAGACGCATACCGTCCGAAGAGCTACGCCGCAGAAGGCTGACGGGGCCGCTAAGTCGCCTTGGCGCAGCAGTTCACTCAACTGTACGGATTACCCTAGCACGTCTCCATCCTCGATCCAAAATCTCACTGCAGCCCCAGTCTACATTTAAAAAAAACCTTATGCAAGAACAGAATTGCCGAGGCTCTCCTTGATGTGGAATAGCACCTCAGCATCCATTATAAATGGGGGATCCAGCCTGAAACTCAGGTGCAGGTACTTATGCAAATGAAACGACACAATTCCGCAGTATAAGACCAGTAAATTCACTGAGGTTGTGTCATTTCATATGTAAAAGAAATAACTGCTGACAGAACCATTTTATACCAGAAGAATAGCGAAGACTATATCGTTTTCATAACTACACACCTGGAAATTGAAATAAGAACACCGTGAATTCATTGTCCCAGGAAGGGGAAACTTTATTGACACATTCCTGGGGTCAGATACATCACATGATCACACTGACAGAACCACAGGCACATAGACACAGGCAACAGAACATGCACAATGTCGGCACTAGTACAGTGTATATCCACCTTTCGCAGCAATGCAGGCTGCTATTCTCCCATGGAGACGAGCGTAGAGATGCCGGATGTAGTCCTGTGGAACGGCTTGCCATGCCATTTCCACCTGGCGCCTCAGTTGGACCAGCGTTCGTGCTGGACGTGCAGACCGAATGAGACGACGCTTCATCCAGTCCCAAACATGCTCAATGGGGGACAGATCCGGAGATCTTGCTGGCTAGGGTGGTTGACTTACACCTTATTTAGCACGTTGGGTGGCACGGGATACATGTGGACGTGCATTGTCCTGTTGGAACAGCAAGTTCCCTTGCCGGTCTAGGAATGGTAGTACGATGGGTTCAATGACGGTTTGGATGTATCGTGCACTATTCAGTGTCCCCTCGACGATCACCAGAGGTGTACGGCCTGTGTACGAGATCGCTACCCACACCATGATGCTGGGTGTTGGCCCTGTGTGCCTCGGTCGTATGCAGTGCTGATTGTGGCGCTCACCAGCACGGCCCCAAACACGCATACGACCATCATTGACACCAAGGCAGAAGCAACTCTCATCGCTGAAGACGATACGTCTCCATTCGTCCCTCCATTCACGCCTGTCGCGACACCACTGGAGGCGGGCTGCACGATGTTGGGGCGTGAGCGGAAGACGGCCTAACGGTGTGCGGGACCGTAGCCCAGCTTCATGGAGACGGTTGCGAATGGTCCTCGCCGATAACCCAGGAGCAACAGTGTCCCTAATTTGGTGGGAAGTGGCGGTGCGGTCCCCAACGGCACTACGTAGGATCCTACAGTCTTGGCGTGCATCCGTGCGTTGCTGCGGTCCGGTCCCAGGTCGACGGGCACGTGCACCTTCCGCCGACCACTGGCGACAACATCGATGTACTGTGGAGACCTCACGCCCCACGTGTTGAGCAATTCGGCGGTACGTCCGCCCGGCCTCCCGCATGCCCACTATACTCCCTCGCTGAAAGTCCGTCAACTGCACATACGGTTCACGTCCACGCTGTCGCGGCATGCTTCCAGTGTTAAAGACTGCGATGGAGCTCCGTATGCCACGGCAAACTGGCTGACACTGACGGCGGTGATGCACAAATGCTGCGCAGCTAGCGCCATTCGAAGGCCAACACCGCGGTTCCTGGTGTGTCCACTGTGCCGTGCGTGTGATCATTGCTTGTACAGACCTCTCGCAGTGTCCGGAGCAAGTATGGTGGGTCTGACACACCTGTGTCAATGTGTTCTTTTTTCCATTTCCATGAGTGTAAATGCTTTCTTTTCTTCCTGACAATGTGTCCTTTCTTCGTCAACTGTATACATTCTTGTCTATGACCGCCCCCAGTAGCTGAATGGTGCCATGGTTCTCAGGTACCCTTTACGCACCGTGATGGTTCCACTAGTATGGTTCTCTTGGCAAATGCAGAAGTGATATATACGAATGTTCGGGTATTTAACCTTCCGCCCGAGGTTGACGACTCTTTTCTGAAGTCCGTTTTGCTTCCTTATGGGGACGTACGCCATATTCGAAAGGAACGCTGGTCTGCTCAGCACCGCTTATAGGTATATAGTGGTATTCGGTCGGTGGAAATGGTGGTCAAAAAACCTATTCCTTCTCACCTACAGGTATGTGGTTATAGGGTCCATATCACGTACAGTGGCCAGGAAGGAACATGTTATTATTGTAATGAAACTGGTCATTTCCGTACTAATTGTCCGCGGCGTGTGGTGGTATTAAAACCTACATACGAACAGCGTAAAAAATTGACTTTAGCTGATCTTCTCCCGCAAGGATCTCGGACTGAATCGCTCACTGTTACTGAGGGACGCAGTGATCCGTTGCCCGACAACGGCCGTGATTTTCCCCCGTTGTCCTTGAGTAGGGATGTTGCTGCCCTTAATTCCGATGTTCCCGCGCTGATTTCTCACAACAAGCGTCGGCGAACACAGGATGATGCGGCTGATGAATCTTCCTTATTGGCTCGCCCTTCCGATGGGCCTCCGGTAAAGGACTCTCTTTCTCAGTCGGAAATCGTGGATGAGGAAGCCACAGGTGCTATCACGCCTTTGCAGAAGCTCCCTGACACCTTATCTGACGTTGTTCCTGCTACCGCGGCAGCCTCTTCGGAGACGCCCGTGACGGAACCTGCTTCTGGTTGCCACGTGTCTTCTCCGGTGCTCTCTGACACTTCTCCTATTGACTCTGTTTCGCATCCCCCTTCTGGAATTTCTGTCGCCCCCTCTGGGTCACAGCCTCCTCCCATCAAACAACTGATTGATTCTCCAGAGCCAGTGAATCCCGTTGTTATTCACCAACTGTCCCACCGTGAACCCATGTCTGCGGACGAGTGGGATGTAGAGGCCTCTCTCTCGCAATCTGACACGGAATGTCTACATGATGCTCCTACGCAGCCGAACGCTGCAGCGTCGGCACCGCGGAGCCGCAGTCGAATCCGTAAACAGCCACGGAGAGCCGCGTCACGGCCGAAGAAAAAGCAGTGGGAAGATGAGGGTTCTGTTTCGTAGTTTTTCTCTCTGTGGTTCAGCGCTTGTTTCTGGTATGATTACTTGTATGCTGCTCCGTCAGCTGACGGCTCTCTACCGATCTTTGTTTTTCTTTCTAGGTTGAAGTTCCATGCAAGCATATACATTTCTTACTCTGAATATTAACAGAATATGTTCTGAGCTTCGGCTCGCCGCTTTGCGACAGTTTATCTATCAGTCTGGGGCAGATGTTGTTTTTTTACAGGAAGTCCTATTCGACCAGTTTTCCATTCCTGGGTTCTCGACGTTTTTTAATGTCGCTTCCGAACTTTTACGGGCACTGCCTTGTTTTATAGAGAAGGCATTCCGTTGATGAATTTCGAAGTACTCGACAGTGGAAGGGGGATCGGGTGCACGTTTTATGATCTCAGTTTACTCCTTCTTTATGCCCCTTCTGGTTCGGGTTGTACTACCGCACGCTCGAGTTTCTATAAAGAAGAAGTCATTTACCTGCTTCGTAAATCCCCGACAAAGATAATTTTAGGTGGGGACTTCAATTGTGTTCTACGGCCGGTAGATCAGTCTCCTAATTTTAATTTCAGTAAAGAACTCGACGACCTTGTGCGCTCCTTGCACCTGCGTGACGTGTGGGTTTCTCGCTATCCTACACTTGTGCGACATACCTACTTTACTCCCACGTCTAGCAGTCGCCTCGATCGCTTTTACCTTTCCGATTCCTTGTGTGGGCAACTTCTGGCTGTTGATGTGATACCAGCCTGTTTTACTGATCATTGCGCTGTAGCCGTTACGTTTAATTACGAGCGACAACCGGTAAAATTGTTTCGTCCTCCTTGGATGCTCAATATCGCGTATTTGCAAGATACCTCCCTTGGTATCGTCCTGGAGGACATTTGGACTCGTTGTTCTCGAACTATGGACCGGTACCCGTCTATCGTGGCATGGTGGACACTGTATGCAAAACCACACATCCGTAAGGCTCTCATGCGTTTTGGGGCTGCGAAGGTGGCAGAAGATCGACGAACGCAAGAATTTTACTATTCTGTCTTACGTCAACTGTACGATAGTGCTACGCATGCTCCCCTCCGGGTTACTGATATACAGCGCATCAAAGCCAAATTGCTGCAGCTCAAACGCATTCAAATGGAGGGCCTGCGGACGAGGTCTCAACCACGTTCCCTTCTACAAGAGGAACTGACGTCACTCTACCATCTAGTCCGTTTACGGTCGCGCCAGAAACGTGGGTGCCTTGCCTCCCTCACAACCGCTGACGGCCGCGTGTTCACCTCTCACCGTGACATTTCTGACTTCGTTTACACCTATTTTACTGATCTGTACGATACTCATGTCCCGGCGGAAACCTCTCTTGACGACTTTACCTCCTTGCTGCCTCGCGTCGTCACTCCTCAATTAAACGACGCCTTTCTGCGTCCCTTTCAGAAGGATGACATATATGATGTTGTTGCAGGATCGCAGTCCCGCAAGTCGCCTGGATTAGATGGTATTCCTAAGGAGTTCTATGTTCAATTTTGGCCGCTCATTGGTGACACCTTAACGTCAATGGTAAATGAAGTGATGCGGGGAGTCTCACTTCCTGCTCCTTTTCAGGAAGGCAGAATGGTCCTCCTCCCGAAATCCACAGGTCGACCTGCAATTGATTCCCTCCGTCCTATTACTCTCCTTAACTTTGATTATAAACTTGTCGCTCGAGCAATTAATATCCGTCTCTCTAAGCTGCTCGATACCATTATTGCCGCCCACCAAAGCTGTGTGCCTGGACGCACGATACTGACTTCCGTTCTCGAATGTCGCGATATAATCTCGGTGGCGGCTGCCGCTAATATCCCAGGGGCTTTGCTTTTTCTTGATTTCCAAAAAGCGTTCGATCGCGTCAGCCATGATTTTTTATCGAGAGTGCTCACCGCTGTCGGCTTTAATAATGATGCTCGACAAGTCTTAACTAATCTTTTTACCGGTATCAGTGTCTCGGTGATTGTGAACGGTCACCCTACCCCCCGGATATCGATCAGACGGGGGTTACCCCAGGGAAGCCCCTTATCCATGTCACTTTTTGTTCTATCCTTAGAGCCCTTACTTCGCCATCTCACCATGCACTTACGTGGCTGGAATATATTGGGGGAAATTTTTGCAGTCCGTGCATACGCCGATGACGTCATGGTTTTAGTACGACATGCCGAGGATATACCGCGGCTTAAGGATACCTTGGATTCATTTTGTGGTCTTGCTGGTGCTCGCATTAATGATCGCAAATGCACGTTCCTGCCGTTGAGAGGCTTTGATCATGTCGTCATTCCTTGGGCGACGGTTGTCGATCGCCATAAGACCTTGGGGATCATAGTGGATCGTAATCCGATCAAAATGGCGGCACTAAATTGGCGTGAGGTTACGAGTCGTGTTCACGGGGCGATCCTTGAACATGACCGCCGTTCCCTTAGCCTCCTTCACAAGGCACGGGTTTTAGAGACCTATGTCTTCAGTAAAATATACTACGTTGCGCAGGTCTTCCCGCTTCCCGCGATGATGGCCCGCAGGCTGAAACAGCTGTCTAGTCGATTTCTGTGGCGCCGCCATGTCTTCCGTGTCCGGTATGAAGTTGTGGCTAGGCCTCGGAAGCTTGGAGGATTGGGTCTTTCAGATATCAAAGTGAAGACGTCCATCTTATTTGCCCGCCGCAATGTTTTAACCTGTACGCGGAGCCCGCATTCCTGTTGATGTTGGACGGATTAATCCTAAATTGCGGCACATTCGTGAATACTTTGTACTTGTCGGTATTCTGGGTGCTGATATACTTTCTATGACGCATATTACTACCAACATGCTACAAATCCGTTGGGGTACAGCATGTTTCCCTTCTTCTGTTGAACTTGCTTCCCCGTCAACGTCATGGAAAACGGTCTGGTCTCATCTTAGTCTTCCCATTTTGCCGATGGAGATTGTTTCAACGTGGTATAAGGTCATTTACCGTCTGATACCTACTAGTGATCGTCTTTTTCGTATTGGCCTTCGTCCGACTGATCAGTGTGAGGAATGTCATCAAACTGACACCTTACTTCACAGGCTAGTTGCTTGCGGACGGGATCATTGGCTCTGGGTCCGCCGTCAATTAGCTTTTCTTACTAGAGGGCCTGAAACCGCATTCCCAGACGACATCTTCTTACATCCGGACATCTCTTATTTTCCTCAGACGAAAACGAACACGATTGTCTGGCTCTTGGGTTACTATGTCCATTACGTCATTGAAGGCGGTAATGACCCAGATCCCCGCGTTTTTCACCATTATTTGTCAACTGCGCATTGGAAATGGCAGCGGTTACCACAATACCGAACGCTTTTTGCGAATATGCTTTTTCTTGTGTTTAACCGTCAAGGGGTTGGTTAAGTTCCCCTGTGATTCCTGTTTCTTCCCTGAGCTCGAGTCCCCTCCCTTGTTGTATTTTTTCGTAATTTTTTTTTCTCTCTCTCTTTTGCATGTATATATATACACCCAAAATTCATACGGGTGGGGTAACGGGTTGGTCCTCCCCTTCAGAAGAAATGTTTTATTTGTGTTTCACCTAATTTGTTGATTTTCTTTTTGCAGCTAATATTAAATGATGATTTGACTATGGTTGTCTGAATTCTCGTGAAATATACCAAGTCAATCTAATAATAAAAAAAAAAATTAAAAGAAAATGGTCAGCGTGACGGATTGTCAGTCCTCAAGGCCCGGGTTCGATTCCCGGCTGGGAAGGAAAATTTTCTCCGCCCAGGGACTGGGTGTTTTGCTATCCTCATCACCACCGGCTGCAGGTCGCCGAAGTGGCGTCAGTTTGAAAGAACGGCACCCGGCGACCGGCCTACCGGACGGGGGCCCTAGCCATACGATTAAACAAATGAATAAATTCTTGTCTATACTTAAAAAGTCAAAAATCTACACCGAAGGGAAAGGAAGCATTGCAGTTGAGACGCTGAGAACATAAAAGTCTAAAGCACATCGTCGTCAATTCTGAGACTGTATAGAGAGTACGCAAGCTCCTGACACCTGTTCATCTTACGGTGAACCAGCTTCATAGTGCTGAACCGATACACTGTATATATGAACGTCTGCGACAAAGTGTCATACCAATTTTTCTGATATTCGGTTTCGTAATGTCCCAAAACTTATTCCTTGCTGGAGGGACACTCACTGGCCGCACTAACGCCCGTTTCTTGATGAAAACTGAAACGTCTAGAAGGAATGCCTCACCAATCTTAGGTCCCATGGTTTCAGAATTCCAAAAATTGACGCTGAGGATCTCAGAATCTGTAAGAATCATACTACTAAAACAAAAGTTGACGGTCGTGATAACATTGTACGTCTCGGAAATTTTACAGTTACGAATTTTTAAACAGGTTGCCATGAACAACTGTTTAAAACAACATTATTCTTCAGTAGAGTCGTGGAAGACCGCCATTTCGGGAGGACAAAATTTCTTATTTCTCTACAGTTTGTAAATTCCTTCCAAAAACCAGGGCCCAGATACTTAAATGGAAGGCAAATGTCAACATCGAGACAGACTTAACAAGGCTGCTTGATTCAGTGAGCGTTTATAAATTAAAGCTGAAACAGCCCTCGGTCACAAATTTTTAGTCTTATTAACCAGGAAGTAATTAAAGAAATGTATGATGAAATAAAAGAAATTATTCAGATAGTGAAGGGAGACGAAAATTTAAGTGTCATGAGTGACTGGAATTCGTGAGTAGGAAAAGGAAGAGAAGTAAACGTAGTAGGTGAATATGGACTGGGGCTAAGAAATGAAAGAGGAAGCCGCCTGGTAGAAATTTTGCACAGAGCACAACTTAATCATAGCTAACACTTGGTTCAAGAATCATAAACGATGGTTGCATACATGGAAGAAGCCTGGAGATACTGACAGGTTTCAGATTGGTTATATAATGGTAAGACAGAGATTTAGGAACCAGGTTTTAAATTGTAGGACATTTCCAGGGGCAGATGTGGATTCTGATCACAATCTATTGATTATGAACTGTAGATTAATACTGAAGAAACTGCAAAAAGGTGGGAATTTAAGGAGATGGGACCTGGATAAACTTACTAAACCAGAGGTTGTACAGAGTTTCAGGGAGAGCACAAGGGAACAATTGACAGGAATGGGGGAAAGAAATACAGTAGAAGAAGGATGGGTAGCTTTAGAGATGAAGTAGTGAAGGCAGCAGATGACATAGCAGGTAAAAAGACGAGGGCTAGTAGAAATCCTTGGCTAACAGAAGAAATACTGAATATAGTTGATGAAAGGAGAAGATACAAAAATGCAGTAAATGAAGCAGACAAAAAAGAATACAAACATCTCAAAAACAAGATCGACAGGAAGTGCAAAATGGCTAAGCAGGAATCGTTAGAGGACAAATGTGAGGATGTAGAGGGTTATCTCACTAGGGGTAAGACAGATACCGCCTACAGGAAAATTACAGCGACCTTTGTAGAACAGAGAACCTCTTGTATGAATGTCAAGAGCTCAGATGGAAACCCAGTTCTAAACAAAGAAGGGAAAGCAGAAAGGTGGAGGGAGTATATAGAGGGCCTATACAAGGGCAATGTACTTGAGGACAATATTATGAAAATGGAAGAGCATATAGATGAAGATGAAATGGGAGATACAATACTGCGTGAAGAGTTTGACAGAGCACTGAAAGACCTGAGTCGAAACAAGACCCCGGGAGTAGACAACATTCCATTAGAACTACTGACGGCCTTGGGAGAGCCAGTCCTGACAAAACTCTACCATCTCGTGAGCAAGATGTATGAGACAGGCGAAATACCCTCAGACTTCAAGAAGAATATAATAATTCCAATCCCAAAGAAAGCAGGTGTTGTCAGATGTGAAAATTAGCGAACAATCAGTTTAATAAGCCACAGCTGCAAAATACTAACACGAATTCTTTACAGACGAATGGAGAAACTAGTAGAAGCCGAACTCGGGGAAGATCAGTTTGGATTCCGTAGAAATACTGGAATACGTGAGGCAATACTGACCTTAATACTTATCTTAGGATCTAGATTAAGGAAAGGCAATCCAACGTTTCTGGCATTTGTAGACTTAGAGAAAGCTTTTGACAATGTTGACTGGAAAACGCTCTTTCAAATTCTGAAGGCGGCAGGGGTAAAATGCAGGGAGCGAAAGGCTATTTACAATTTGTACAGAAACCAGATGGCAGTTATAAGAGAGGAGGGACATGAAAGGCAAGCAGTGGTTGGGAAGGGAGTGAGCCTATCCCCGATGTTATTCAATCTGTATATTGAGCAAGCACTAAAGAAAACAAAAGAAAAATTCGAATTAGGTATTAAAATCCATGGAGAAGCAATAAAAACTTTGAGGTTCGCCGATGACATTGTAATTCTGTCAGAGACAGCAAAGGACTTGGAAAAGCAGTTGAACGGAATGGACAGTGTCATGAAAGGAGGGTATAAGATGAACATCAACAAAAGCAAAACGAGGATAATGGAATGTAGTCGAATTAAGTCGGGTGATGCTGCGGGTATTAGATTAGGAAATGAGACACTTAAAGTAGTAAAGGAGTTTTGCTATTTGGGGAACAAAATAACTGATGATGGTCGAAGTAGAGAGGATATAAAATGTAGACTGGCAATGGCAAGGAAAGCGTTTCTGAAGATGAGAAATTTGTTAACATCGAGTATAGATTTAGGTGTCAGGAAGTCATTTCTGAAAGTATTTGTATGGAGCGTAGCCATGTATGGAAGTGAAACATGGACGATAA
This sequence comes from Schistocerca gregaria, assembly GCF_023897955.1. Classification (NCBI taxonomy): domain Eukaryota; kingdom Metazoa; phylum Arthropoda; class Insecta; order Orthoptera; family Acrididae; genus Schistocerca; species Schistocerca gregaria. The sequence continues at coordinate 441,147,706 of NC_064920.1, forward strand.
ATAGTTTAGACAAGAAGAGAATAGAAGCTTCCGAAATGTGGTGCTACAGAAGAATGCTGAAGATTGGATGGGTAGATCACATAACTAATGAGGAAGTATTGAATAGGATTGGGGAGAAGAGAAGTTTGTGCACAACTTGACCAGAAGAAGGGATCGGTTGGTAGGACATGTTCTGAAGCATCAAGGGATCACCAGTTTAGTATTGGAGGGCAGTGTGGAGGGTAAAAATCGTAGAGGGAGACCAAGAGATGAATACACTAAGCAGATTCAGAAGGATGTAGGTTTCAATAGGTACTGGGAGATGAAGAAGCTTGCACAAGATAGAGTAGCATGGAGAGCTGCATCAAACCAGTCTCAGGACTGAAGACCACGACAACAGTAAAACCAGGTTATAACACTTCTAAGAGTGCCTTCACCAGAATTTAAATGTTTAAAGTGGCCTATAACATAATTACAAATTTACAGTTCAAAATGGCTCTGAGCACTATGGGACTTAACATCTGAGGTCATCAGTCCCCTAAAACTTAGACCTAATTAAACCTAAATACCCTAAGGACATCACACACATCCATGGCGCTACAGTCTGGAACCGCGCGACCACTAGGTTTAAGTAGTTCTAAGTTCTAGAGGACTGATGACCTCAGCAGTCCCATAGTGCTCAGAGCCATTTGAAGCATTTGAACACATCCATGCCCGAGGCAGGATTCGAACCTGCGACTGTAGCGGTCTAGTGTTTGCAGACTGAAGCCCCTAGAACCACTCGCCCACCCCGGCCGGTAAAAATTTATGGGGAAAGAAATTTTTATTAAAAAATGTAAGTACTGACTATCAATACAAGACAGTGACAATACTTACATGTGACGTATAAAATAAATAACAGGCAAGAAGGGCTTTAGTCACATTTTTTAAAAAAGAATGCATGAAGACGAGCCACTATGGGCTGCTCATATCTGTAAATCCACACGTAGCAACAGACGGAGGCGCCAGCGTTAACAAGTGTGGGTAGGTAACATGACACCAAGAGAGCCATCTGGTAGTCGTAAATATAAGTAGGCTACTTAACATGTAAAATATAGCCAGCTGAATGTTAAAATGGACAGTATTTAGTACTTGAACTCACAGGCAAAGTTTTATATGACAACAGCAGACATGGTAACATCTGGCTTATGTAAAAAATAGAAATACAGTTTGAAAACTGAAACTGACTGACAGTACAAAGAGAAGCCGTACTTACACGTCACGTATAAAATAAATATAAATGTGACTAAAGTTGTTTCGCTTTGTGTTTATATGGGATGCTAGGTGATAATTTTCTTGGGCCATACATGTCACCAAACAAACTTAGTTTACAGAATTACCTCCGTTTTCTGCTGCGTCGTGTTCTAGGATTGCTTGACAATGTTGCCTTACAGCAACCCGAAAGGTTGTGGTAAATGAACTATGGACCATCGGTACATTTTGTTGCAATGGTGACAAGACATCTAATGCGCGATTATGGACAAGGACGAATTGGATGAGGAGGAGATGTTCTGTGGCTCCAAGATCAACTGACCTGAAACCTAGCGATTTCTGTGTTTGGAGCCACCCGAAAGGTGTAGTGTATGCCACTCCAGTTAACAATGTTGAATAACTGGCGTAAACCTGAGTACTTGTCAAGAGTTTCGAAATGATCCAGAAGGAGCAGTTGTAACACCTAAAATGCAGTATGCATGGCACCTGCTACCGATATGTAACTTTTTCCTGAATTGCATGTAAATAGTTGTAATTTAAATGCTTTCTTTTAATAAGTAAGTACATTGCATCACTGTATGTGTACATTTAGGTAGAAGTCTGTTGACGTTTCATTGTATTTATCTGTGGTTTACTGTGAAACTTATAAGCTCTGGGAAAAATCCAAAGGAATTGCTATTTGCATCGAATAGCGATGATAATAGCAGTGCTTCTGCGTTGTAAAATCTTTGGGTAGGGAGTTGTTGCACAGAGCGCGCAGAGAGAGGAGAGACGGGTTCCAGCGCTTGTAGTGTGCGGAAGTGTGGTGTTTACGCTCTCGCAGTAGAGAGTACTGTTTTCGGCGACATCATGTACGCGCGCCAGCTAGATGTCTAGAACAAAGAGTACGGACAGTGGACGGGCGGAAGAGGCTGTATTAATTACGATTGCCCGTTCCTATAATCAGCCGCGGCTCCACAATATGCTACCGTCTTCAACAACAGCAGCACTTCTAGCAACACAGTTCCATCGTCGGCTTCGAGTTTCGTCGTATGCACAGAACTGAAGTAAGACCGTCCACTGGTAGAAAGTATTAACCGCTAACCCAGCAGCACAACTGAATGTGATTTGATTGATAAGATTTATTTAAATAATAATCAGTTAAACTCAGGGCGATTGTGTCCTCGTTGCCCCCAGACATTGTTACCAAGCAGGATCCTTGTTCCTATTTTTTCCTAATATGCTAAATGAGTGTCATAAGAAACAAATTGAATAGTTACAGCCAGTTTATTAATGAATAATTTCTCTTTTAAGAATTTTAGCCTCAGTATACTTTCAGTTAACTGTTGTACAACAGAGGCTTCAGTATATGACTAAAGCAAAGCAATTTCATTCTTCAAGTTTGAGAATCAATCACTGGAAAAAATCAAAATCTAAAAAAATGCACAAATTAAGACTGCGAAAATTTTATTTATTTTACATATAGCTTGGAGCACATAGCTGTTTGGTTTGGTACGTATTCTAGTATTTAATTCTGTTCAAGTCAGTAAAAAAGGCTTTGCTGTTCAGACAATAATATGAAATCCAATTTGCAAAATAAGTAACGGCAAAGTAAAAAGTGCTTGCTTTTTTTCTAAACTTCTTTGATGACATACTGAGGTCATTGAAAGTCATTGTTCACGTAACGAAGTTCAGTACTGACATACAGTTTAATTATATATTTTCAAATCATTAATCGATTGCCTTTTTCAAAGTTTAATGCCAAATATAACATAAGAGTGATTTCTCAGTTTTATTTATCATTACATACTCACTTAAAATTACTGTAAAAAAGTGGCAAACTTTAATAATAGATGTTTCCCTTTCCCATCATCTTGTTCATGATTTTGGATGTAAATTTCCGTAGTGGGCTGGCGACCGTTGACTGCATCCTTTTCGTTCATTAGTGTACCTTTTGGACTCATGATCAGTGGTACCACTTTCTGTCTGGTGTTGTTCGTGACTGAATGCAAAAAACAACTTTCATTTTCCCAATTATAGCCCTGTTCGGTTTAATTACTTTTATTTTTAGTAGACTTTCCTTCAGAAGTTTCGGTTGTACATTTTCCTCCTACTTATCGGTACCACTTCTTCGAGAAAGATAGCCCTATACAATTAGAAAAAAATCCATTAGGCATACAAGTGATCCACGGTCATGTTTTATACCGCAAATAGGATAGGCCGATTGTTAAGAGGGAGGTGACACAGTCATGCACATGTTCAGTCATTGCTTTAACCATCCTCTAATTCATGCACGTTTCTTTCGTGGCACATTAAATTACGAACCTGTGCCACATGAAATTACAGAAATGTTTGGAAAAAATCACTAAGATAAAAAGTGATGCATATGAAGTGATTAGACGAATGGAACGGAAATCGGCAGATGTGACGTCGTTGTGTAAATAAACAAATGATTACAATTTCAGAAAATCTGAACGATTTGTTCAAGGAAAAGAGTTTCATAAACTGAACAACAAAACTTTGGTCTAACTCTGGCACCTACACAAGCAGATATTCGGCTTTGGGATTGATTGACAAAGTAGCTGGATATCCTCCGGAGCGATATCGTGACAATTCTGTGCTACGGACGCCTTATATCGTCAAAATCCCGAACCGGTTGGAGGGCCTGTCAAAGATTCTCCAAACGTTCTCAACTGGGGAGAGCCTTGCTGGCCAGCGTAGGCTTTGGAAAGCACGAAGACATGCAGTAGAAACTCTCGCCGTGTGCAGGTGGGCATTATCTTGCTGGAATGTAAGCCCAGGTAGCTTGGCATGAAGGAAAAGAAAACGGGGCGTCGAATTACCGCTGTTCTGGAACCAAGTCGGTCTTATTATGAAAAGAAATGGCACCTCCGACCATCACTTAGGCCGCATGTCTGGCGATAGGCTGGTATCCCACCGCTGTCTATGGCGTATCCAGACACTTCTTCTGTCTGGAATCTCATTGACTGGAGCAGAATTGTCTTCAGTGATGATTCCCACTTCGGACGGACAATGAGCCCCAATGACCAGCGAAGACATGTCTGGAGAAGCCCCGTACAGTGGTTGGATACCAGCCTGGCCGTCGGCCGCCGTATGACCTGGTAACCAAGAGTGATAATCTGGGATGCCTTTTTTTTTTTCGTAGCAGGTCCTCTCTGGTAGCACATCGGCACGCTGACGATAGTCTTCGCTCCGTTTTGTTGGCTTCTCGCCAAGGCATCCTGGGCTGTCTTCGTATTTATCAAATCCTATCATGAACAGCAAGTTCGCCACATCTCTCCTCAGTTGAGAACCAGGACCATCCATGTACGTCGTCATTCTGACGATATAACGCTCCAGTTGGACAGAATTTGGCATGATATTCCTCAGAAGTCATGTCCATTATAATTATCCGGATTGTTGTGCCATAGTCGGTTGATGAATTCAGTGTCAATACCCAGCGTTTCGTCCCCGTCTAGCGGAGGACATATTGGTCGGCTTCGATGTGGTATCGCTGTTTACCATGGTTCCACTTAATTATGTATTGCAACAGCTGGATAGAATTTTTCCTGCAAATATTTCAGAACTGTTTAAGTGTTGTTTGACGACCACATACTTCAAGTGGAATAAACAGTTTTATGAGCAAACGGATGGCGTGGTTATGGGAAGCCCCCTAAGTCCCGTAATTGCAAACTTCTTTATGGAGAAATTCGAAGAGCAGGCTTTAGGTACTGCCAGCAGAAACCAAATGTATGGTTATATACGTGGATGACACGTTTGTGCTGTGGAGACATGGCACGGAGCAACTAAGCCGGTTCCGCGAACATCTGAATAGTATAAACTCGAGAACTCAGTTTACCATGGAGGAGGAGGTAGACGGTAAATTACATTTCCTCGGTGTGCTTGTTTTTAGAAACGAAAATGGTAGTTTGGGCCACTCAGTATACCGAAAACCCACGCACACGGACCGTTATTTGCACCGGGATTCGAACCACCACCCACAACAGAATCGGGGTATTATCAAGACATTAGCGGACAGAGCTAGAAATATTTGTGAACCTGAGTTGCTCGACGCTCAGATGGAACATCTCCACAATGCACTAATGAAGAACGGATATTCGTCCGCCGAAATAAACCGTGCGTTGAGACAGCCACGCAGAAATCATAGTGACGTACAGGCTACGGCAAAATCTAAGGTTTTCCTGCCGTTTGTTAAAAATGTAACGGAAAGAATAGGGAGGATCTTGACGAAACGGAATATTACCGTAATTTACAAGCCCTCCAGGAAGGTACAGGAATACCTTAAGCCTGCCAAGGACGCTCGCAAACCACTGGAAAAAGCTGGAGTGTATAGGATCCCATGCAGCTGTGGAAATGTTTATGTGGGTGCCACTAAAAGAACTGTTTCAAAACGTTTGAAAGAGCACAAGGGCAATTGTAGAAAAGGAGAAACGGAACGATCAGCTGTTGCGGAGCATGCTTTCCAACCAGGGAACCACCATATTCGTTTCGAGGAGACGCTAGTACTAGCGACCACAAGCGGATATTACCAAAGGCTCTACAGGGAGGCAATCGAAATCGCTAAACACCCTAATAATTTCAGTCGATAGGAGGAGGGCGTGAAATTAAACGGTGTTAAAGACGATGTGTACCACCCGTCCACTGCTGGCTGATGGCAACGGCGATCGACGGCAGCGGACAGCGGCCAATTCCACTGACGTTTTCAAAACACGTGACGTCACGCCGCGCCGCGGGAGCCCGCGGACACGGAATTTAGCGGCAGTCAGTAGCGAGCCAGTGGGTGTGTTGGACCTTCCATCCAGCTACAGACCCCCTTGAAGATGTCTCCCGCAGACGGGGACAAAACGTTGGGAATTGACACTGAATTCATCAACCGACCACGGCATAACAGCCCGGATAATTATAATGGACATGACACTTCCGGCCGTGAAAGTCTACATTTTAATATTCCTCAGAAGGATATCTCATTCCTATCAACCAATTCCAAGCCGAGTAACTGCTTACGCAACGGCCATAAGTGTACCAACGCGGTATTGACTTTCTCAGTTTGTGAAGATCTTTCTCTTGGATAAATAATCCAGTTTTCCCGAAATTGTAATCGTTTATTTGTTTGTATATGTACGTCACAACCAACTTCCCTTGACATGCCTCTAATACGTTTTCGCAAATTTTGCGGTACGGCTCTAATGCGGTCTGAAAAATGAGAGAAACAGAACTATTCAGCTAAGCCACAAAAAAGTCAGTGGAAGTCAACGAAAACTACACTAAACAGACCACAACCTGTCAGACATCAGGACATTGCACAACAAGTGTTTTTCGTATACTGTCACGTAGAGCTTCGGCTGTTCAAGTGAGAGATAGGGCCCGCCTAGCCATAGCTGCACGTCAGGGGATAGACACAACTCCCTAACTGCAACTCCTCTCCCACGCTTGTCACAAGGGAACACTATCCCTCCGAACAGCGTCTTCTGCGCAGATACTGGCCAAGTACTTTAGTGGACATTCTATTTTCGTGAAAAAATGGTTCAAATGGCTCTAAGAACTATGGGACTTAACAGCTGAGGTCATCAGTCCCCTAGAACGTAGAACAACTTAAACCTAACTAACCTAAGGACATCACACACATCCATCCCCGAGGCAGGATTCGAACCTGCGGCCGCAGCAGCAATGCGTTTCCGGACTGAAAAGCCTAGAACCGCTCGGCCACAGCGGCCGGCTTATTCACGTGTTCATTGGTCCAGATGAACTTTCTTCATGTCGAAGCTTCACTGGTGACATTTCTGTGTCCTTGCTAATCGCTATAAACTGCGATGACCAGAGGCGCTCTTGTGCGGTGTCAACGTCTGTACCCAACACTGAGGAGATGGGTCTGGATGATACCGCTGCTGATTCGTGCTTGTTGTCCAACAATGAACTGGCGAGTGACATGGTGTACTGTACTTATTAATACTGTAATCTATTGTAAAATAATGTATACTGTTTTTTCTATGTAAAGAAATACGTTTTGTAATTCTTTGCCCAGAAACATTTGCTAAGAGAGTGAAACGGAAACGAACTATTAAATTTTATACGTGGGTGCACGTTCAGAGACCGTTTAAGAAATAAGCCCTCGGTCACTATTTTTAGACTTAATTATCCTGGTTTCGACTCTACTAGCAGTCAAACTGCCTATTGGCTTCTGTCTCGGGTTCTTCGGCCGACGTTCATCTAATGATTTTTCTGACGTTTCGCCAGCACGAGTGGCTGGCATTGTCAAAGCTCCACCCTCCATTGCCGGTGGTGAACTGGAACCGAGCTCGCGGGCGCAGACTATATGTACCTGGCGCGCCAACGTCCGAGGGCTTCTGACGCTCTGGAGCACATCGGTTCCATTTTCCCGCAAGACATCAGAAAGCTCTTCCTTGCATGTCTCACCACGAGCTGTTTCACGTGGAATGGCGATTTCTACGAACAGCTGCAAGGCGTCGCCATGGGTAGTCCTCTCAGTCCAGTGGTGGCCAACTTCTTCATGGAACAATTCGAAGCACAGGCACTGGACTCAGCGACTTGCAAACCTAAGGTGTGGTACAGGTACGTCGATGATACTTTCGTTGTGTGGAGCCATGGTGAAGAACAGCTCGGTGACTTCCTAAGACACTTGAACAGCCTCCATGCCGACATAACACTTACCATGGAAGTAGAAAAGGACAAGAAACTGCCATTTCTAGATGTGCTGGTCACAAGGGACGGCGAAAACCTGGGACACAGCGTGTATCGAAAACCGACACACACGGACCGATACCTGCACGAACTGTCAAACCACCATCCGAGCCAGAAAAGAGGCATGATTAGTGCGCTCGTAACGAGAGCAGGACGAATATGTGAACCGCAACACCTCAAACAAGAAATGCAACACCTGGAAACTGTTCTGAGGAGCAATGGGTACTCCACAAATTATATTAGAAGTGTAACAGAGCCAAACACTCGGCGAAGCAAGGAACCAGAAAAAGAAATGTCGGGTACGGCCTTTCTGCCATACATTCCCAGAGTGACGGACAGAATCGGCCGTATATTGTGTAAACATGGTGTAAAGACGATTTTCAAACCGACAAGGAAGATCAAAGAGTGTTTTAGATCGGCGAAAGAGAAAAGAGACCCACTTGCAATGTCTGGAATATACCGTATACCATGCACATGCTGAAAAGTTTATGTCGGAATGACTGGACGATCCATTAACACCAGGATCAAAGAGCATAAGCGACATTGCACGTTGGGGCAGGTGGAGAAATCGGCCGTGGCAGAGCACGCACTGTACGAGAGCGACCACGTAATAAAATTCGCCGACACGGAAGTTCTGCCTGTTGAGAAGCACTATCACACGCGCTTGTTCAGAGAAGCTGTAGAAATACAAAAACAGGCGAACAGTTTCAACAAGAAATAGGAAAGCCTTAAGGTAAACGGATCCTGGCTTCCCGTACTGTAGCGAACGACCGTCGCAGGTAGCAAGAGGAGAACCGCACCGGAAATGACCGTCGAGAAGCCCTCGGACGTTGGCGCGCCAGGTACATATAGTCTGCGGCCGCGAGCTCGGCTCCAGTTCACCACCGGCAATGGTGGGTGAAGCTTTGACAATGCCAGCCACTTGTGCTGGCGAAACGTCAAAAAAATCATTAGATGAACGTCGGCCAAAGAACCTGACACAGAAGCCAATAGGCAGTTTGTCAACAAGTGGCCACGAAAGCCTTAACAATTTTGTTCTACTAGAAGTGCCTTCATCAGAACTGAAAACGATTAAAGTAGCCTATAACAGTCACAGAGTTATAGGGAAAGACATTTTTATATAAAGAGTGTAAGTACTGATTAACAGTAATAGACATAAACAGTACTTACATGTCACATATAAAGTTATTATCACGCCAAAACGGCTTTAGTCACAAAATATTTAAGATAGAATAAATGAAGACGAGCCACTATAGGCTGCTCATACCTGTACGGCCACAGGATGCAACGGATGCAACTAATGCGGCCAGGTGAACATGGCACTTCAACGAGCGTGACATATAGTAGACGTAGGCACATTAAGCTACTTCACATTCAAGTGTAGGCAGATAAAATTATAATGAATAATGTTCAGTACAAAATGAAAATGAACATTTGTTTGACAGCGGCAGACAACGTAACATTTTGTCTGCAACAATATAAAACATAGAACGTTATTGTGAAAAATACAGAGAGGGCTGAATGACAGCTTGTAGAAAGCAATATTACATGGAATATCGCCAAAAACCATTTCATAATTAAAATTATGAGAATGACTTAGATGGAAAAGAACATTTCGGCAAACTGCATATGTAGACCCGAAGTCAAATGTCAGGTAACGGCTTTATACCGTTCAAGAAATTTTTATTACGTAGCTGCAGCTGTTCATTGAGAATGAGGTTATCATTTCTAGAAAGATGTTTAAAAATCTCTAATTCTTTAGAGTATCTAATCTATGACCTTTCTTTTCGGTGTGCAAAATGTTGCTACCGCAAATAGCTTTAGGTGTCTGAGCTGTAATCAGAAGATGGTGGGCAAAGGACGAATCTTGGGGGCTGGTGCCATTTTTTCTTAACAGGTATTCATCATTTGGTTCATTAAGCGGTAAATCCCGACTGCCACGTTACAAGTTATCACATACAGTCTGACTTGTAAATTGTGGCCTCCTACATCATAAATGTAGTGTACACCTCCCTTTCGCCTTACACATACACAGCGGGGGTGGACGTGGCCTTGCAATAAATAATCGGCATTTATGTTGTGGTTCACGAAAGAACGCTGAAAGTAATTAGTATATGGAGGGACCGGAAACGATGTTCTCATCTTCATTTACTTTGTTCACAGATTCAAGTTTAAGAGTTGTTGGTTTGTAACATGGGTCATTTAGCTGTTTCAACTAGTCTTCCCATCTCTCTACGATGTCCTCACGGTCTCGTTCACAACATTTTGTTCTTTACTGAGAACTTTCAAAGGAGCACTTCCCGGTCTGTTTTGATCCGAATTTGAGGATATATATTACTACCAACTTTTAATTCTAATATACATGTCAATGTAACATAAATGAAGTATACACCCATTGTGAGACGACTACATGGCTACTGGTGTACATTACAGAAAATATCGCTGCATCCGATTCGAGGGATACAAGGACTATGATAAAGACGCTTGGTATATCTGATTATTGGTGGCTCTATGATCAATCCATGAGCCCATGGAATCTTTCGACATTTATCACCATACTAGGTGCACGGATTCAGGGTTCAGTTCTGTGAGAGGCGGCGAAGCGTTGTTGTAGTATGACATTCTGAAGAACGGCTCTAATGTCTGTTCCTGTGCATGTCTATATACAGCTGTTGATCACAGTGTTGAGTCCAACATAACCACCATCGTCAAACGAGACCACGCACCTCATGTTTCAAATGCACGATGTCGTTCGGTATCGACGACCATCTCCAGACACCCTCTCGTACTATACTCGGAAGAGAAAGCGATATGTTTACCAGTACTGCAGATCATTCCACAGAATTTCTGTTTCTTATCGAAAGTCTAAGAACTCACTAGAACATGATTCTCTGTCTGTGTGTGCGTGCGTTTTAGGTATTTTAATGATAGTTGGGTTTTGGCTGTATTACTACTTTTAACTAGACGCACAACAGATTTTAATGTCAGTGCTAAAGACATACCCCTCTCTCGCCAACAGACACTGAGGTGACAAGAGTGATAAGATACCTCTTAATATCGTGTCGGACCTCCTTTTGCTCGGTGTAGTGAAGCACCTCAACGTGGCATGGAATTCAAAAGTCTTTGGAAGCCCCTGCAGAAACATTGAGCCATATTGCCTTTATAGCCCTCCGTAACTGCGATAATGTTGCCGGTGCAGGACGCTGTGCGCGAACTTACCTCTCGATTTGAACCATAAACATTCACTGAGATTCATGTCGGGTGATTTGGCTGGCCACATCATCCGCACGAATTGTCCAGAATGTTCGTTAAACCAGTAGCAAAAAATTATGGCCCAGTGACTTGGCGCTTCGTTGTTTGAGAACATGAAGTCTATGAATAGCTACAAATGGTGGCTTTGAGCACTATGGGACTTAACATCTATGGTCATCAGTCCTACAAATGGTCTCCAAGTAGCAGAACATAAGCGTTTCCAGTCAGTGATCTGTCCAGGTGCACCAGAAGACCCAGTCCATGCTATATAAAAACAGCCAACACCATTATGGAAGCATCACCGGCGTGTACAGTGCGTTGGTGAAGGCCTGTGTCCTTAAATTCGTGAGGTCTGCACCACACTCGGGGCTCGCCTGACGAGGCCACGGTTTTCCAGTAGTGTAGGATCCAACCGAAATAGTCTCGAGCCCAGGAGTGGCGGTGCAGGCCGAGGTGACCGAGCGGTTCTAGGCGCTACGGTCTCAGGTTCGAATCCTGCCTCGGGCAGGGATGTGTGATGTCCTTAGGTTAGTTAGGCTTAAGTAGTTCTAAGTTCTAGGGGACTGATGACCACAGCAGTTAAGTCCCATAGTGCTTAGAGCCATTTGAACCATTTTTGATTTCGTGCTGTTAGCCAAGACACCGGCTCTGGTCGTCTGCTGCCATAATCCATTAACTCTTTGAGCCCCTGTGGTTTCTGAATGAAATCACTATTTTATCAAATATTTTTTTGAAGTACTAGTGCTTTCGCGTGAAACCACTCATGCCGTTGCAAGACAAAAACTTGTAGTGGTACACTGAGATACCTGTACGAGCGTAGTGCGTTGTAGAATTCACTTACGGCGTTCAAAGGATCAGTTGGGGCAGAGATTGTGCTACATGCGTTTTTTTTTACAGTGGCCATACTGAGGAGGTCGTTGACGGTGAACGCAAGTGTACCTTTATTAATGTAACGTAAACTGGAGTTGTAGATGTAGATGTAGATGTAGAGTTCGTACTACTACTTTAATGTGTATTGTCGAAATAAAACAACTTGGACAGTATGAAGTTATGATACAGAATTTATAAAATTTGGGGCCCATTTTTGATTACTGTTCAGGACTATAATTTGCTTTCGACATTATTAGTTCATAGAAGTTTCGAGATGTGGGAGTTTATGGAGGAGAAATGTGAATTTGCTTCCAAATGTACACATGAAATGGTGAGTGGTTCAAATTGTATGTCGCAGTTGTTTCAAAGTGAGACTAACTCCTTAAAATAACTACTTACCTTTCGCTATTTTCATTTTACATTCGTCGCATACTATGATAAAAAAGGTTAACTGTGTGTCACGAATCGTTTTTTCATATTGTTGGGACTCGTATGGTTAACTCCAAATTTCTCCCCATTGTCCTAACGGAAACGTTCATCGTTGCTGGTCTGTTAGCACTGGCAACTCTTAGCAAACGCCACTGCTCTTAGTCGTTAAGTGAAGTCCTTCGGCCGTTGCGTTGCCCACGATGATAGGTAATCCTTTAAATTTGGTATTCTCGGTACGTTCTTGACACTGTGAATCTCGGAAAATTCAGTTCCTTGAGGATCTCCGAAATGCAGTGTTCGATGCCTCTATCTACCATTCCTCATTCAACGTCTGTTAATTCCCTTCGTGCGGCTATAATTACATCGGAAACCACTTCACCCGAATCAGGGATGGTCCTAGAAGTCAGTCAAGGGGAAGGGGGGGGGCATAATTGGGGGAAGGGGGGTTGTGGGAGTGGAATATCGCTTAACAAAAGGAGAGGTGGGGTCCTCCGCCGACAAATCGGTAACATTTGCTAAAAGTATTTTTTGGTAACTGATTTGGAGTTCAGGGTAAAAGAAAATTACTTTCACATGGGAGATTTTATAAATTACATAAACCATGAAAAAGGTCAACTTACAACAAATAAGTTTTCATTAATTTTCTGGATACAGAAGGTGACATAAATGAAAAAACTTGAACTTAACATGAATATAAAAAAATCTGTAACAAAATTCACTTTATATATCCGTCTTTTGCCCAATTTGTCATGTTCATTCGCCTCGGTTTCTTTTAACTCAATATGTCAATGATATTTTCAATGTCCATCACTCTTTCTTTATGGATATTTGCAAGAGTCAACCCATTCAGTTTCATTTGCACCATTGTGTTACGCAAGTAAGTCTTTACTCGTCTCAAAGACGAGAAGCTTCGTTCAGGTGTGTTTGTGGTGACAGGAATAGTGCGAAATATTTGAATTAAAACATATAATTTGGGAAAAACTGCTTGTCACAGTTCTTTAATGCTTCAGTTACTTTTTCAGGTCTTTTACTTTCATCAACCCACTTTTTCTTCCGTAGTTTCAGCTATCCTTTCATTAAAAGCGAAGAACTCTCCTAAAACTGTTCATATTTCTCGGATGCCTGGATCACTTCATCCTCACAGTATTTTAAACAGTAAGCAGGAATAAGACCCTCAAGTGGTAATATGGTGCGAAAATCTTGTTTCTAGCGCGGCAATAAAACGATCCACAACAGGTAAAAATACTGTTCGCCTGAAGTATTCCTTGGCGTTTGAAGCAGGAACGTTGTCTGTTTTGGTTTGTGTTGAAATAGTTCTTGGTATTGCTATTACACTTCCTGTATCTTCAGCCAGTTTAACAACGTCTTCAAAAATACTTCTGAATTCTGTTTCTGTGGAATTATAAATTTATGAAATACTCCTATTTGGCCTATTTCAAAAACCTCAAAAAACTTAATTGATTTCATAGACTTGGTGAACTCTATAGCCATGAAAAATTTGTGATATTTTGTATTTTCATGAAGATGAAGATCTTCTGTAGCATTTTTGTACCTGACCAATGGTCCTTTTACCAGTGTTTTCAACGCCTATAAAAATAAATTAAAAAGTCTTAGGTAAAGAATTAAGTAAAGAAAAAATAGTGCAAACACTAAACCTTGTAAGCACTCGAAATGTCAGCAACACAGAAATTTTTGCTGAAAAACCAAGCTTGAAAACTATTTGAATAATTACGTTTTGTATCTTAGGTGTTTCCGATTAAAAACGACTATGTTTTTTACCAAGCCAGGTAAAGGTTTCAGTTGTTGAAACTGTAATAAGTACCTGGGAGCTGATTCCGGCACCTGAAGGAGAAAACAGAACACATGCAGTACAAAATCCACCACGTAACATTTTACTATATGAAAGCCAGTTGTACTGGCTCGTCCATTCATGCTTAAATCTTCGATTTTGCTTCCCTTGTAATTGAGTAGGAAAAGAAAAGTTTGCAGCAGACTTCCAAGTATTCTTCGAAAACTTAAGTTCCTCATCATCACGTAAGGCGCCTTTAACAGCTCTTCGTATATCATATGGGTCATAATATGTTTCAATCACCTCTGGTCTTTCTTCCTGTGTATTAAATATGCTTTAAATGTCAGTATTATGTACAAGTAGCTCAACACAAAATTATAAAACGTTGTTCACACCCAAATAATTTTAATTTATTATGACCACTAAAAAGTCACCGTTTGTCTTCCAAAACATTAACATTACCCCATAGCCCTCGGTCTTGCCCCTCCCCCCTCAAACATTCGTATGAGCGCCCTCGGTAGACAGTATTGAAATGGTTTTGTGTATTGGCATGCTTAACGAAGGTGCTACCTGCAGCAATTCTGTACAGTAATGACAAGGAAAAAAGACTCAGAACAGTGAAGCATTAAAGAGTAAGAAAGCAGACAGCAATGGCTACCTCAGACAGTGTTTCAGCTACCTAATGTTACCGGCAGCCCGGAACAAGTGACTGCCATCTCCCGCCTTCGACCAATTCCGGACTGGAAAGATACAGTTTACACACCGTAACTCTAATTTGTTTGTGAAACCGGTCCGTGAATGGTACTTGTGAGTCCAAAGATACATAACATTTAAGTTTCTCTTAATTTTGCGGCCTTTGACTGGAAGTTTTGTTTGAAAATGTTCCTACATTTACTTCTGAAATGCTCTCACATGTTTATAGACTATTACTGAAAGTTGGCAGATATTGTTGAGACAGAAAGCATTGAATAATTTGTAAGGTGCCAGAATAAAAGAAGGTCAATTTCGCACCTTACGTAAGAGCTTTATATATCGTAATGGGAAGGTGAATATGACATACGACACCTAACTTAATTCGGCGGTAATGAGCAAATCTGCCTGAAAGTATGCAAAAGGGATGACACTCAATCGATGGCATTAACACACCGATCATATAATGCATTTCTATGAGCAGAAGGTGGGACAATTAGAGATAGGAAACGTTTTGGTTCGGAAGCAATCGCGAGGAGAGGTGAAGGCCACACCACAGGTGGTACCACAGAAAGTACTTAGGATGCGTCCCAAGTCGGGAGTCAATCACTGACCGACCAGGTGTCTCAGACCCTACTGGTCGAAAAAAGCCATGAAAGAAACCAGGTGGGGAGACACTTCGACTACAAGAAAGACAAAACGGAAATTTTCGAGGACTCTTCTCTGAACAGGCGTCAAGTGCAGAACGGGACATGCAATGAATGATCTCTACGACGCAGAGGAGAAATTTGTGTGAACACTGCGTTCACAGCCGCTGTCATCCTGCTAGAGATTAGCTGTCAAGTCGTTTAGTTCCAACAGTGGAGAAACAAACCAGCCAGTTAGTTAATTGTTCTTGAGAGAACTGAGAGGGCATTGTAATATGCACGCTGCTCCAGCCATGCGCTTGTACATCGCCATATTCCAAGCCTAGGGATGAGTACTTATTTTCCCGCATAACGAGAAACAGAGGGGGAGCTTCTGCTGGAAAATTCAGCAAAGGTTTAATAAGTTTTTATAGGAATTTCAGAGGAAGGGAGTGGCCATGCAAACGATAGATCATTACATATAAGGTAAATACCGCGTGCAAGAGACGTCAACTTCTTGGTTCACCAGTTTGCGTGCACTATAAACTCGAGCGACCTTGGGTAATCTTTTGTTCAACTTGTCACAAAACTAACCATCCTCCGTAGACTTGATTGTCATCCTAAATAGCACCGAACTTTGAACCGGAATCGGATGATTTATCGTAGTACTAAACAACATCTTAACGTAATTGTAAGAATAATTTTGTAAAGAAACTACCAGTTACAAATTAATATTGTTGTGTTTAGGATTTGTTAAATTTCAGAGGACACGATGCGTAATTTTCACAACTGCCTTATTGGTTCAAATGGCCCTGAGCGCGATGGGACTTACATCTGAAGACATCAGTCCCCTAGGTACTTAGAACTAGTTAAACCTAACTAACCTAAAGATATCACATACATACATGCCCGAAGCAGGATTCGAACTTGCGACCGTAGCGGTCGCACGGTTCCAGACTGTAGCGCCTAGAACCTCTCTGCCACATCGTCCGGCACAACTGTCTTAACATTGCCACATTGTAAAGTGTGTAAAAGCATGTATATCTGTGAAATGTTTGCAACATTAAACAGATGTCATTACAGCATACACAGTTGTGTCCTCAGAGAGTAAGCAACCACCATCTCTCATCTTACAAATTTTGTCGATATTATTAATACCAAAAATACGTATAGCCAACTTTACTAAAAAATACAACAATAAAATGTTATTTTTCAGTACAAAATAATAAAATAATGCTGGTTTATGCAGAATATATTTTATCACCTCTTTAAAAATTGACCTTACTTGTTATGTTTTCAACCAGTCGTATTCTTAATATTAGTTATGGATTAAACATAATAGCGCTAATCTTACTTAATTAAACTAATAACTGCCAGTAAAAATCTTAGTAATGTGAAGGAAGTATTATTTAAAATTAATAAGATATGACCCTTACCAGTTGTTTTGTGTTGTCGAAATTGTAGACTCTAGATGCACAAGGATGTGACGGTTCCAATTCTGTAACCCAAGCTTCAGATTCCTTATGAGAGTTTTTGGCCCTACGCTGATGTCCCGTTAACTTGCTATTCATTGGAGGAACGTCTTTACTCACTCATTCCAATCTCTAATACACTATTATTTCAGAAAAAATGGACATTTCACGTCGCATGATTCGATCACACTACTCAGTTACACACTTCAGTAATATCAATAATCGTACTCGGAAAACAAGTGTTCGCTGACAGCAAGTGGAGAGTTGGAAGGACAATCGACTGTTTTTAACACTCGATTGGTCAGTCGATTGTTTTTACGTCCAATCGGTTTCTTCACTCGGTTGCATTCGTTATATGGATTTTACACAAAATTCTGGGTTTGAGTTATTTTATTTACATTCTATTTCGGACTTTTCGGTTATCATATCAATTTTTGTTTGGTTTTTCAAATTTAATATCAGATGCCGCCCTGTAAATTTATGTATAAATAAATGAACCTTTACCTTTTAACGCGTTTCTGAAGTAGCTATGATCAAAGTTGTAAAGATCGTTTTGGAATACCCTGTAATATTTCGTACTTCTTTAATGAGATAATGACAAGCCTCCAACAATCGGCGATCGTATACACCGCGACGTCGCCCCGCTGGCCAGACAACTGAATAATTTAAAAGTCATTTGCATTCTACTCATTGGATGTATTTAAACGGACTTAATTTACGTTTATATTCCTTACTACGTTTGAATATGAACGTCTCTATAACGCGCTTTCACAATATCCTGTAACTCTCGTGTGTAATTTATATCTACTGGTCGGTAGGTGGCAAGCGCCCGCTGGCGTTACCTGCACTGCAACACGTCTACAGAATGTATATGCGTGGGAAAATAATACGATTTGACCCAGATGTCCAGTGATTTCGAAGTTTTTGTCTGGGGTTAGCAATTTAAGTGTTGGTAGGCATACCCGACATATTTAGCTTTCTTGATTATTGTATGTGGTACATTAATATACATCCAGTGTATATTAATAAATAAGTCGCCCATTTTAAGTTAAATGATATTTATTGGTTTAGATAGTAAGCTGTTTGGCGGTCTTATTCTTTTGTTAAATGAAATACATTGCAACCCATAGTGCGACATAATTATAAAAAAATGATTGAATCTGTTGAAGTAATACATTCGCTGGTTTCTGAAGTCATTTTGTCCAGTGTAAAATGGTACTCCATTAAGAGGAGGAGGCTATAGCTCCCATACCTCCCCCTTGCCACCGCTCCTACAAATGGCGTAATATTTCATGTGTGATTAATTGTTCGTCTAGTTTGCCTATTTGGGTTATAGTCAAAACTTCCGTCTAGTCATATATCTAAATTTAAACAGCTGCGACATAACGTACTACTCAAACATATGAGAGAGGTCTGTGCCATGCACAGCAACGCCCAGTGGTGATCTGAAATATGACTATCTGAAAACTTATGTAGAATAGGTATTAGAATACATTGAGGTGATACAAGTCATGGGATACCTCCTCATTCCATGCCGGCCCTCCTCTTGCGCTGCAAAGTGCACCAAAACAGCGTAGCATACTAATTGAGCCATACTGCCTCTGCCAGCCGGAGTGGCTGAGCGGTTCTAGGCGCTACAGTTTGGAACAGCGCGACCGGTCGCAGGTGCCTCAGACATGGATGTGTGTGATGTCCTTAGGTTAGTTACGTTTAAGCAGTTCTACGTTCTAGGGGACTGATGACCTCAGAAGTTAAGTACCATAGTGCTCAGAGCCATTTGAACCATTCTGCCTCTATAGCCTTCCATAATTGCGAAAGTGTTGCCGGTGCAGGAAGTTGTGCATGCACTTACCTCTCAGTTATGTTCCATAAATGTTCATTGAGATTCATTTCGGGTGATTTGGGCGGCCACATCATTCTCTCTAACTGTCCCGAAAGTTCCTCAAACCAATAGCGAACGATTGTGGGCCAGTAACTTGGCACATCGTTGTTTCGGTACATGAAGTATATGAATAGCTGCAAGTGGTCTCCAGGTAGCCGAACATAACCATTTCCAGCCAATGGTCGGTTCAGTTGGACCAGACGATCCAGTGCATTGTACGTAAACACAGCCCACACCATTATGGAACCACCACCGGCTTGCACAGTGGCTTGTTAACGGCTTGTGTCCTTGGCTTCGTGGCGCCTACAAATGGCAGCTTCGCCAGTATATTGCCCTTTTATATGTTGTTTACGTGATACTAGAGCCATCTGTGTATGTGTATATCGCTGGTTGATTGGGCGGGGGGTACCAAACAGCAAGATCGTTGGTCCCGTCGTATTAATGAAGGATGGAGAAGGAAGTCGGCCGTGCCCTTTCGAAGGAACCCTCCCAACATTTGCCTGAAGCGGTTTAGGGAAAACTAAATCAGGATGGCCGGATGCGTGTTTGAACCGTCGCGCTGCGAAATGCAAGTCCAGTGTGCCAACAACTGCGCCACCTCGTTCTGTGCTTGTCGCTAGCCCATGAGTTTTGTCACCACAGTGTGTAATCACCACCACTATCTCCTTCTTCCACTGCGATGCCTCCGAGATTAGAAATCCTCGTTTAATTTCGTCGACCACAAATCCACGTCCCTCGAGTGACGAGGCAGGGCAGAGCTGAGCCGCGGATGTATCCAGCTGCAGGCCGGCCCCCGCGTGTCAGACTCGTCTCTGTGCCCCGGCAGGCTGTGCGGGCGGTCGCCGGAGGGGTGGCTGCGACGCGTCACGCCATCACGCCGCATTAGCCCCAATGACAGCCGCGACAATGCGCGGATTTGGGCGATTTTCGCAGCTGTCGCTGTCGCAGCCTCCCTGACCTGGGAGCCGCGCCGCTAAATGTGTCCGGCGCGGCGGTCAGCTCGTCAGCGGAGGCGCAGAATGGCGGGCCGAGGGCAGTCACTTATCCCCGGGGCCGGCAAGGCGGCGGCGGCGATTGACAGGGGCGCGCCCCATTCAATCGGTCTCCGCGCCGCTCCCTATCCCGCACTCTTCTGCACACAAAGGCTGTCAGCGCGTCCCCGGCGAATTGCTGGGGTGTCCCTCCCCGTGCTCGTGAACTCGGGAAGCGGCGGACCCGTCCAGCAGGCGACACGAGAAATCGTCCCTACCGTATGCTACAAGTTACGGAGGTTCGAGTATTCGTACACTGTAAGCCAACACTTGTTGATACGTGATTCTACATCTGCATCTACATACATACTCCGCAATCCACCATACGGTGCTTGGCGGAGGGTAACTCGTACCACAACTAGCATCTTCTCTCCCTGTTCCACTCCCAAATAGAACGAGGGAAAAGTGACTGTCTATATGCCTCTGTACGAGCCCTAATCTCTCTTATCTTATGTTTGTGGTCTTTCCACGAAATGTAAGTTGGTGGCAGTAAAACAGTACTGCAGTCAGCTTCAAATGCCGGTTCCCTAAATTTCCCCAGTAGCGATTCACAAAAAGAACACCTCCTTTCCTCCAGAGACTCCCACCCGAGTTCCTGAAGCATTTCCGTAACACTCGCGTGATGATCAAACCTACCAGTAACAAATCTAACTTCATCTGCGAAGCCGCAAGATAAGACACGCGAAAAGCAAAGATAGCTCACCTCAGCCACAATCGATCTTAACGATACATGAACAAAATAAGACTGGCGCCAGCTCACCACGGCTCACTTGTGTGTCAGTGGAGTGATATTCAGAGATAATTATACACTGACGTGACCAAACTCATGAGATGGCGATATGCACATCATATGACGGTAGCATCGCGTTCACAAGGTATTCAGTACACTGACGGAACTGTCATTTACACTTAGGTGATTCATGTCAAAAGGTGTCCGACGTGGCTATGGTCACACGACAGGAATTAACAGACTCAGAACGCGGAATGATAGTTGGAGCTAGACGCGTGGGACACTTCTTTTCGGAATTCCTTAGGAAATTCTATATTCCGAGACCCATTCTGTAAAGAGTGCGATAACAATACCAAACTGCAGGCATTACCGCTCACTACAGACAACGCAGTGGTCGAGAGTCTTCACTTAGCGACCGTGGGAAGCGACGTTTGCGTAGAGTTATCAGTGATAACGGACAAGCTATACTCGTGAAATAACAGCAGAAATCAATATGGGACGTACCTGTTAGGACGGTGCGGTGAAATCTGGCGTTAATGCGTTACGGCAGCAGACGACTGACGCGAGCCTAACAACCGACATCACCTGCACCGCTTCTGCTGGGCTCGTGACCATATCGGCTGGAAGCTAAATTCGCCTAGTAACGTGAGTCCCGATTTCAATTGGTAAGACCTGATGATAGGGATCTAGTGTGGCGCAGGCACCAAGAAGCCAAGGACAAAAGCCGGCAAAAAAGCACTGTGCAAGCCGGTGGTGGTTCCTTAACGGTGTAGGCTGTGTTTACATAGAATGCACTGGATCCTCTGGTCCAACTGAACAGATCATTAGCTGGAAATGGCTATGTTCGGCTACTTGGAGATCACTTGCAGCTATTCATACACTTCATGTTCCGAAACAACGATGTGCTAAGTCATCCGGGCCACAATCTTTCGAGATTGGTTTTAGGAACTTTCACGATAGTTCGAGCGAATGATGTGCCCACCCAGATTGTTGTTGTTGGTTGGTTTTGGGAAGAAGACCAGACAGCGTGGTCATCGGTCTTATCGGAGTAGGGAAGGATGGCGAAGGACGTCGGCCGTGCCCTTTCAGAGGAACCATCCCGGCATTTGCCTGGAGTGATTTAGGGAAATGACGGAAAACCTAAATCAGGATGGCCGGACGCGGGATTGAACCGTCGTCCTTCCGAATGCGAGTCCAGCGTCTAACCCCACCCAGATGACCCTACATGAATCTCACTGAACATTTATGGGACATAATACAGAGGTAGTTCGTGACCAACTTCCTCCAGCTGCAGCATGGCTCAATTAGTCTGCTAGGGGCATCCCACGACTTGGCGAGTCTATGCTACGCCGTGTTGGTGCACTTCACAGCGGAAAAGGAGGTCCGGCATGGTATTAGGAGGTATCCACATGACTTGTGTCACCTCACTGTATTCATATACCGATTGTATATAATGTTTCAGATATATTTCAGTTTACCACTAGGCGTTGCTGTGCATGGCACAGACCGCTATTATACAGTGTGAGTCGCGTCACACCCCCATTATTCGGTTGGCGATTGCACGTATCGACAAGTGGTGTTCGGCGAATCATAGCCGACTATGGGGCACATACTTTGGTACATGCACAGTAATCACAACGTTTATATTGACCGAGATAATGAGGCAAGTATATGTTTTTTTAAATGGGACGCTATACTTTTTTTACCATCATTCGAACGCTCTGAAAAAGACGCGTATAGTGATGTAACGCATGTTGCTATCGTGCTTCAAGTTTCGCTTAAAAGACGCTGGGAAATATTGTAAGATTGAAGGTCGAGGTGGTCGGAAGCGGCTGCAAACTAAACACGCCTCACGCGACCCGCAGGCAGAGTTGCCGCGCTCTATGCAGCAAGCACGTCCTGCGCTACGTAGGTAAATCCTCATCTACCCTCTTTTAAGCAAAGTTTGAATCGCAATAGAAACATGCGTTACATCACTATACGCATCTTTTCCAGAGCGTTCGAATGATGGTAAAAAAGTATAGCGTCCCATTTAAAAAATATGTACTTACCTCATTATCTCGGTCAATATAAACGTTGTGATTATTGTGCATGCACCAACGTATGTGCCCCATAGTCCGCTATGATTCGCCGAAAACCGCATGCCGATACGTGCAATCGCCCCCGGAAAGAGGGAGTGTTAAGTCTTATGCGGCTCGCCCTGTATATTTGAGTAGTACGTTATGTTGCAGCTGTTTAAATTTAAATATATGAATAGGCAGAAGTTTTAACTATAAGCCAAATAGGCAAACTAGACGAACAATTAATCACCCATGAAACATTACGCCAATACCATACAACACCTCCTCTAGTCTTGGTAACGGTCTCAATCCCGCGAAGAACATCTACAACTTTCTTCACGGCATGCTACAAGAGTTGATCAAAACGCAGAAGCCTTTCCGTTTGAGGCGTTTCTGCAGTGTTTATCCAACTTAGTGCTACTGTGATGTGGGTATATAAGAACCGACATGAAGACAAGGGATTGCAGTGGCATTTGCGTCTTTCCGCCGTAGGGGCGGTAAATGTGGCAACGGAAACTATGGTGACGTTATTACTAAATGCGTACAAACGGACAAAAGTGCTATTAATCCATTTTTTGGCTACCGATGGACAAACACCAGTTGATTTCCATCGGAAGCTGAAAAGTGTGCATGGGGCATCATGTCTGTCGAAAACCATCGTTACGGAATGTTGGGCCAAGATGCGTGCTGCTTCATGATAACGCACTTAGCCGTATAGCAAACATCCCAGAGAAATCGATTTCACAAACAGCTGTGTCTGTAGAAAATAATAACAGCAACATTCCCACTACTAACGGAGAGCCAATTCATGACAACACAAGATGTAGCACAGAGTGACTTACGCACAAGGTTTGGAAACATTAACAAACGAAAAGTATGGCGTACGCGCATGTTTCAGAATAAACATCAGACTGCAGGCCCACATATCAGAAGTAAAACAAGCACAGAAAGATTCCTGGTAAGAAGGAAGGAAGAAAACTACGAGGGTCAGTCAAAAAGTAATGCCTCCTATTTTTTTTTCTACTTTTAATTGTCAGGAAATTTAAATGCAATTACATAGGTTGAAAACCACAACATTGAGGATCATTTTGTCATTTTTCAATGTAATCTCCGCCCATCTCTATTGTTTTGGTCCATCTTTGAACAAGGGCATGTATCCCAGCACAGTAAAAATCACAGCTCTGCTTCCTAAGCCATTGACGCACGGATGGTTTGACGGCCTCCTCATCTTCAAAATGAATCCCACGATGATCTTCTTTTAGTGGCCCGAACAGATGGAAGTCTGATGGTGCCAGGTCAGGGCTGTATGGGGGATGAGGCAAAACTTCCCATCCAATTTTGACAATCTCGTCAGAGGTGTGACAACTGGTGTGTGGTCTTGCATTGTCATGCAAAAGAAGAACATCTGCCATTGATTTTGTTGGGCGAACTCGCTGAAGACGTGCTTTACGTTTTTTGAGGGTTGTGACGTATTGAACAGAATTTATTGTGCATCCCTGCTCCAAAAAATCAACCAGAATCACACCCTCTGTATCCCAGAAAACTGTTGCCATAACTTTCCCTGCCGATCGCACAGTTTTGAATTTTTTCTTCCTCGGCGAGCTTGTGTGACGCCACTCCATTGACTGCCTCTTTGATTCGGGTTCAAAAAAATGCACCCATGTTTCGTCCCCGGTCACAATTTTTTTCAGAAACTCATCTCCCTCCAAACGGAAGCGCTGCAAGTGTTGGGAGGCTATTGTTTTCCTTGCCTCTTTATTCTGATCGGTTAACATTCTTGGAACCCACCGTGCACAAACTTTTGAGTACCCCAATTGTTTAATAATCGTGATCACACTGCCTTTACTAAGAGAAATAATGCGACACACTTCATCTGCAGTCACCCGACGGTCACCACGAATGATGTCATCAACTTGCTGAATGTTGTGTGGAGTCACTGCACTCACCGGCCTGCCGCTCCGCTTTTCGTCAGTCAACGGTGTTTGCCCTTCAGCTTCCTTACAACGACGAACCCATCGTCTAACAGTGCTGACATCCACTGTCACAACACCATACACCTTCTTCAGTCTTTCATGAATGCGTATGGGCGTTTCACCTTCTGCATTCAAGAATTCAATCACACAACGCTGTCTCAAACGAACATCGATGTCGGCCATCTTACAAACTTCTGCTGTGCTGCCACCTGTTGACACAGAAAGTTACTACTGCAGTGGATTGCAGAAGGTGGTTTGAGAAATGGCGCCAAATTCAAATTTTTCACTTAACTTAATTTTTTTAAGTAGAAAAAAAATGGGAGGCATTACTTTTTGACCGACCCTCGTAGATTAGGGTTTAACGCTCTGTCGACGACATTATTAGAGACGAAGCAAAAGGAAGAAAGCCGGTCGTTTCCTTTTCAAAGGAACCATTCCGGTACTTGACTTCAGTGACTTAGCGAAACTTGGACAAATATATGGTAGCAGGAAATAATAAATTTACTCATCTTTAGTTCCTTCCCACTGTTTCTACCACTACGATTACACAAGTAAGAGACTACAGCGAACTCCAAGACCCACTAAAAATGGCAAACAAAAAATATAATAATAGCATCATGACGCAATCGATTCCCGGCACGAATTTAACTACAGTTAATCAAAACAGCCCCTCATTGTTATCTTTACAATGCCCCACCGAAATACCGAGTAGCTGTTGACCTACACCGACAAGGAAGTTACTAGTAGAAATGTTTCAAACATTTTTAGTACAGAATAGTAATCTAAACAACTGAAGGCCTAACAGGGCGAAAACACACGCAAATACAGTGTGGTCCACATAAAGTTTGGTCCATATGGAACTGGACTACTTTAATGAGTCATAACGTTTCAACCAGTAATAGCAAATGTTTGCAATGTTGCTAGATAATAATACACAATTGGGTGATTACACACATACATGAAAAGTCCTCACAGTTAATATTGGAAGTGCCCTCCACCAGCATCGATGGACAACTGTACTCTTTTCAACATATTCCACCACGTTCTGTGAAATGAAACGTATCGTCGCCAACGTTGCTTATTTCGTATGTAATGGCCTCACGGAGATATTCAGTTGTCCTTGGTCTACTCTTGTATATACGGCTTTTAAGCTACCCCAACTAGAACAAAATCTCTAAGGGGCTGGGTCAAGTGATCTGTGTACCACAAATTTTGTCAGACTACTCGGTCACCAAAGAAACTGGTTACAAGTTGCATGGAGGCGGTAGATGAATGACACATTGCTCAATCTTGTTGAAAATAATGTTAGTTGCTCCATAAATGTATCGAAGTTGCCCGTGTAGACTGTAGTGTCTACTGTAGTTTCAAAGAAAATAGGACCAGCAATCCAGGAAGCTGACAGAGCGCACCACACTCCTACCTTTTCATCATGCACTGGAGTTTCGTGGATAAATAATGGCTTACACCAGCCCAGTGTCTGCAGTTTCGTGTGCTGAAGTAACCTGGCGGATGGAGCCATGCCTCATCTGTAAACCAAGTTACAAAGAGAATGTCTGGGCGCTAAGAAACCCCTGGAAACATCGACAGTAAGGCATTCTTTTCACGTGATCCGTTTCTTCCAATGTTTGATTCATGTGCACTCTGTATGGTCGCAATGTTGACTTCTTCGCAGCTCTCTGACATGTGCCATATGAAATGCCTGCCTCCTGGCTCCACTGAGGCAACGATTTTCTTGGAGATTTCTCCAAGGTCTTCGAACATTATTAATAACCTCAGCACTCAGTGAAGGTCTATGTTCACCATTGTCACTGTTTACTATACCAATTGGCTTCAGCTTCCTTACAATCGATAAAATTGTTGCCACTGTTGGAACATCGCGCACATTAAATTCTCTCCAGGATACCCGTTGTGTTGTAAACAATGAGTCTGTCTTCCTGCATGTCTTCACAGTGACAACCATTTCTCGAAGTGTGAACGACGTGTTTTAGCCACATAGAGATTGCGAACGAATCACTAATTTGCTTGTTATAGTCACGTGGCCCTAAATACACTCTCACAGACTTCACAACCGCCACCGATGAGGCTACGAACGAACTAATACGAGCCGAGCGAGAGCTGCACTATACTGGACAAAGGACGTTAGGCGCAGAAACAATCGTCCATTTGCCAATACACGAACTTTACTCTTGATTCTCGCAGAGTTACTGAAATTCATTAAAATAACTTTCACATTCCTATGAGCTTTCGGAGGGAAATTTTGGCGCATTGAAATACACTGAAGGGCCAAAGGAACTGGTACACCTGCTCAATATTGTGTAGGGCCCTCGTATAAGTGTCGCAACACGACGTGGCATGGACTAGACTACTGTCTGAAGGTGTGCTGGAGGCAACTAAGGCCATGCATGGCTGTCCATAAATCCGTAAGAGCACGATGGGGTGGAGATCTCTTCTGAACAGCGCGTTGCGAAGCATCCCAGGAATGCTCAATAATGTTCATGTCAGGGCAGTTTGGTGGCCAGCTCGGCACTGTTCCCCATCCGCCTGGGGCAGAGCGGGCAGGTCGGCGCATAGCGAAACGACTAGTACAAAGATCCACGTGTATCTCGTTTTCACGGGACATTATTTCAGTGCTTTTCGTACATGAGACTGATTTTTCGTAACGGATGACCACTTTCAGACAGTCCAAGTGCATCTAGAACGATTGAAAGCACACCTGTGTTAAACGTTTAGTGTTTCATACGTGACGAATAGTCAGGTATTTTGCTATTGTTGCAAGGGGGGGGGGGGGAGTTTTCCGAAGAAACGGTTCGGAGGGGGGGGGGGGGCGGGAGGCAATCTTCCAAGAAATATGTTTAACAGCTGAAACCTTCCCGTCTAATATTGGATGAACGTTTGCTTGCTGACTGAACGCTGCGTCTCTTAAAATCTTTTAACTGCTGCTCTGTCAAGACTACCTGCTGATTATTACGACGAAACATAAAAGTCTAATATTGGATGAACGTTTGCTTGCTGACTGAACGCTGCGTCTCTTAAAATCTTTTAACTGCTGCTCTGTCAAGACTACCTGCTGATTATTACGACGGAACATAAAATGTGTTGTCGCCGTGGCCCTCAGTCGTTACCTGAAATTATTAAGACTGATTCTTACCTTTAATTATTTATACTGGATCGCCATCTGACTGCTACAGCAAACTGTGGAATGAATATACTTACTTCTCTTTAACATAATTATAAGCTGCTGGTGGAGTTTCATAATACTTTGTGACTGGAATTCTTTAAGTTGAAGTTAATTTAGATTTGATAAAACCTGAAGCTCAGTTTAGACTTTTCTTTTAAGATAACAATAAATTCCGTAAAGCATTTACGTGAATGATTTTGGGATAGAAAATTCTTAATGCATTTAATCTGGTAGAAGTTAACTATATTCTGAGAACGATCTTGACAAACAATTACAAGGGGTATAGTTCTTTACAAAAATTCTTAAAAAGTAGCGTTGCGCTACATACCTAATTTTCCATCAAAATTACATAACTATATTCTGAGAACGATCTTGACAAACAATTACAAGGGGCATAGTTCTTTACAAAAATTCTTAAAAACTAGCATTGCGCTACATATAGCGAGTGGCTGGCGAGCACACCGCTTCTTTCAAAGTGTTAATTCATACCTCGCTTACAGCGACCTCCTCTCATGTCTCGCTAGCTACGACTGCCTCGTCTCACATCTTACTCGCAACTGCTCGCTTCCAACGCTCAATGCTACAAAAGTGCGGTCTCGCCGCCAACAATGGTTTTTGGTGCAGACAATCCCTGCTACCATTACAGATGTATTACTGCGCGCTGTTTCCCGCTCTTTCTCAAAATGTATCTATGCGCGGTTTCCCGCTCTTTCTCAATAATACACAATGCAATTTAATTAACAAAACAATTTAAATAAGAAACAGTTCAGATAATTACATGCTAAAACAGTTTAAATACGCCTATTACATAATTACATATGCCGCTACTCGGCTTTCTTAAAATTTTACTACGTTGTTGAGTCATATGGACTCAACATAAGTATAAAATTTGATTATAGAAAATAGTTTGAACAAAGTGTATACACAAATACTGTCATACGAAATGATTTGTCTATCTCTAATAAAGAGAATATGTAAATATAAAGGGTTTTGGTAGGAATTGTACATCAAGTAAAATTTGGTTCCCTTAAATTTAACAACAAGAATAAGAGTAAATGTGAAAATCAATATACAGATCATATGAAGCAATTGAAAGTTTACATTATGAAACATTTAATTCAAATTGGCATCTCTTAGTACCACAATTAAGGAAGGTACAAAAGGAATTGGATAGCATGGTCAAAGCACTGGCAACTGTCTGTGAATGCACTCAAAAGTCTGTTCCTTTCCCTCACATAGCACAACACCAGGTTTCGCCATGTGGTTCCATCATCGCCTTGCTCCATAGTTTTAGTGTACCCAAACACTAAGTACGTCGTCGAATAGCCTGAGTTGCCGCAGCCACATCAGGATTAAGTTCCATCTCCAATGGTCCATTAAGGTTGGTGGTGTGCATCTTGGTATGCAAACACCTATTGTCGTACATCATACTGTGGTGTGTATCTAGGTATGCAGGCACCAATTGACATACATCGGGCTGTGGTGTGCATCTAGGTATGCAAACACCTCGTCGAGAACATCATTGGTTGAAGTCACATGTTTCACAATTCACTGATTCTGTGCTCAATAACCATGGGGATGCACAGTAATTAAGGTACGGGTAAAATTGTTTTGGCAATGGGTTCACGGACATTGTTGGTACCATAATTTGACTACCAAATAATTTTCCCTATGACAAAATATGTTGTGTCGTAATTTGTAACAATATGTAGTTTTAATTTAAGAATTCTTCCAGAAAATTATTCCCATATATAAAAGACATAAAAGTTCCTACTTATTCAGTATTTGATAGTATACAGATTTGTTATAGACAAGTACATTATTACCTATTCTGTATTTACATATCTTAGTTTCTTACATCATTAATTATAAATTTTGTTGACAATGCATTTCTTGACTTACTGTCCTAAAATTTTATCTTCCATTCAGGGGTGTAGTCGTCAGTTATGAGTCGTCAAATGTCAGGTCATAATATACAATAAAATTACTGTCATAAAATTATTTAAAGTATTCTTTTGCAGATGAAAATTAAGGTAAACATTATTCTGGTTAGACATTGTAATGTGTGGTCCCCATCCATAGTGTTGCAATGTGTCACATGCTAGCAAAATTATTTCTTAACATTATACATTTCTTATATACTAACATAACATACACATTCTTCTTCTGCATCTGTGTCAACTCTCTGCATAACCTGTTATAAACATTCATCATTAATTTCCCGTCTAATATTGGATGAACGTTTGCTTGCTGACTGAACGCTGCGTCTCTTAAAATCTTTTAACTGCTGCTCTGTCAAGACTACCTACTGATTATTACGACGAAACATAAAATGTGTTGTCGCCGTGGCCCTCAGTCGTTACCTGAAATTATTAAGACTGATTCTTACCTTTAATTATTTATACTGGATCGCCATCTGACTGCTACAGCAAACTGTGGAATGAATATACTTACTTCTCTTTAACATAATTATAAGCTGCTGGTGGAGTTTCATAATACTTTGTGACTGGAATTCTTTAAGTTGAAGTTAATTTAGATTTGATAAAAGCTGAAGCTCAGTTTAGACTTTTCTTTTAAGATAACAATAAATTCCGTAAAGCATTTACGTGAATGATTTTGGGATAGAAAATTCTTAATGCATTTAATCTGGTAGAAGTTAACTGTATTCTGAGAACGATCTTGACAAACAATTACAAGGGGTATAGTTCTTTACAAAAATTCTTAAAAAGTAGCGTTGCGCTACATACCTAATTTTCCATCAAAATTACATAACTTTATTCTGAGAACGATCTTGACAAACAATTACAAGGGGTATAGTTCTTTACAAAAATTCTTAAAAAGTAGCGTTGCGCTACATACCTAATTTTCCATCAAAATTACATAACTATATTCTGAGAACGATCTTGACAAACAATTACAAGGGGTATAGTTCTTTACAAAAATTCTTAAAAAGTAGCGTTGCGCTACATACCTAATTTTCCATCAAAATTACATAACTATATTCTGAGAACGATCTTGACAAACAATTACAAGGGGCATAGTTCTTTACAAAAATTCTTAAAAACCAGCATTGCGCTACATATAGCGAGTGGCTGGCGAGCACACCGCTTCTTTCAAAGTGTTAATTCATACCTCGCTTACAGCGACCTCCTCTCATGTCTCGCTAGCTACGACTGCCTCGTCTCACATCTTACTCGCAACTGCTCGCTTCCAACGCTCAATGCTACAAAAGTGCGGTCTCGCCGCCAACAATGGTTTTTGGTGCAGACAATCCCTGCTACCATTACAGATGTATTACTGCGCGCTGTTTCCCGCTCTTTCTCAAAATGTATCTATGCGCGGTTTCCCGCTCTTTCTCAATAATACACAATGCAATTTAATTAACAAAACAATTTAAATAAGAAACAGTTCAGATAATTACATGCTAAAACAGTTTAAATACGCCTATTACATAATTACATATGCCGCTACTCGGCTTTCTTAAAATTTTACTACGTTGTTGAGTCATATGGACTCAACATAAGTATAAAATTTGATTATAGAAAATAGTTTGAACAAAGTGTATACACAAATGCTGTCATACGAAATGATTTGTCTATCTCTAATAAAGAGAATATGTAAATATAAAGGGTTTTGGTAGGAATTGTACATCAAGTAAAATTTGGTTCCCTTAAATTTAACAACAAGAATAAGAGTAAATGTGAAAATCAATATACAGATCATATGAAGCAATTGAAAGTTTACATTATGAAACATTTAATTCAAATTGGCATCTCTTAGTACCACAATTAAGGAAGGTACAAAAGGAATTGGATAGCATGGTCAAAGCACTGGCAACTGTCTGTGAATGCACTCAAAAGTCTGTTCCTTTCCCTCACATAGCACAACACCAGGTTTCGCCATGTGGTTCCATCATCGCCTTGCTCCATAGTTTTAGTGTACCCAAACACTAAGTACGTCGTCGAATAGCCTGAGTTGCCGCAGCCACATCAGGATTAAGTTCCATCTCCAATGGTCCATTAAGGTTGGTGGTGTGCATCTTGGTATGCAAACACCTATTGTCGTACATCATACTGTGGTGTGTATCTAGGTATGCAGGCACCAATTGACATACATCGGGCTGTGGTGTGCATCTAGGTATGCAAACACCTCGTCGAGAACATCATTGGTTGAAGTCACGTGTTTCACAATTCACTGATACTGTGCTCAATAACCATGGGGATGCACAGTAATTAAGGTACGGGTAAAATTGTTTTGGCAATGGGTTCACGGACATTGTTGGTACCATAATTTGACTACCAAATAATTTTCCCTATGACAAAATATGTTGTGTCGTAATTTGTAACAATATGTAGTTTTAATTTAAGAATTCTTCCAGAAAATTATTCCCATATATAAAAGACATAAAAGTTCCTACTTATTCAGTATTTGATAGTATACAGATTTGTTATAGACAAGTACATTATTACTTATTCTGTATTTACATATGTTAGTTTCTTACATCATTAATTATAAATTTTGTTGACAATGCATTTCTTGACTTACTGTCCTAAAATTTTATCTTCCATTCAGGGGTGTAGTCGTCAGTTATGAGTCGTCAAATGTCAGGTCATAATATACAATAAAATTACTGTCATAAAATTATTTAAAGTATTCTTTTGCAGCTGAAAATTAAGGTAAACATTATTCTGGTTAGACATTGTAATGTGTGGTCCCCATCCATAGTGTTGCAATGTGTCACATGCTAGCAAAATTATTTCTTAACATTATACATTTCTTATATACTAACATAACATACACATTCTTCTTCTGCATCTGTGTCAACTCTCTGCATAACCTGTTATAAACATTCAGCATTAATTAACGTCAGCGCACGGCATGACTTATTATAAAACATTCAGTATTAATTATCGTCAGTGCACGGCATGACTTCAATAAACATCTTCTGGTACTTCTCGTCCGCTCCTGGCATGACCTATAAAACACTTTATCATAATATTAACTGCTGCAAAATCACGTCAGCTCCCGGCATGACCTATAAAATTTCTGTAATGACAATTAGCGTCAGCTATCTGCGTGACCTAAAGATTCACATCCTTATTCTAACTAAAACTACGTTTCATTTTGATGACGTGTGACAACAATGCTGCATTCTGGAATAAAGGGTACATGTTAATGTTACCACTAAAATAATTGATTAATGAACGATCTATATTATCAGTTTAGCTATTGCAAAAATCGACATTTTCTTAAGTAATTATGTCACGTTATAAAAAAAATTTCTTTCATTTATGAGCTCTCAGTGCACAAATTCATACGTCGTGTCGTTGTCTGCATGTTCTCTTTAAGTTAGGAAATGTTTCTCGTGTTTTTATTTGTCTTGGCTGGTGTAGCATCATTAAGTACTGCTGTGTTCTTTAAGGTACGGTGAAATATTAGCGGCCCGCTGCGTGTCGCGGCTTTGTTTGTTACTGAAGCGCGCTGAAACTACCATTGTTGCATACTTACGTGTCACGCCGTCCTTTCGTCAGCTGAAATGCAAAAATTTAAGTCAAGAAATGTTTCACGTTGGATACATGATGATTCCCTAATGATTTCTTCTTACGTAGCGTTTCCACATGCACTACATTAGCGTGTGGAATATTACGAACTCTGTAAGGGCCTGCATACAGAAGTTCGAATTTACGGCATCTGTGCTTACCTTTGTTGTAAAGAAAATGAGTGCGAATCAGTACTTTGTCGCCAATCTCGTACTTCTGTAGTCGACTTACCTGCTTCTGTTGTTTCTTCCGCCGATCTGCAGCTCTTTTAGTGTTTGCTAATGCTGTGTCTATTATTTCACAATGTCGAAGCCTACGCGTCTTAGGAAAAGTAATTAGTTCGGTAATTTTGTTCGGTGGGTCTTTATTTGTCAGTATTACGGTTGGTGATAGCATCGTAGATTCACTGGGTATTGCATTTATCACTTCTTGAAACTGTAAAATATATTTATCCCATGTTGTATGTCTTTTATGACAATAAATTCTGCATAACTTCCCGATCTCTTTCATTATTCTTTCTGATGGGTTGGAAGAACTGTGATATCTTGATATGTAAATAGGTGTTATGTTCTTACTTTCTAACATTTTCTTCCATACGTCTGACCTAAACTGCGGACCGTTATCCGAAATAACCTTCTGTACACGTCCTACTACTGATAGAAAATCTCTTACAAACGCTCTTGATACTGTTCTTGCTGTTGCTTTCCTTAGTGGAGAAAATGTTACAAATTTGGATGTTAGTTCTACAGCTACAAAAATATAACTATAACCATTATTTGTTCTGGGGATTGGACCGAAAAGATCCACTGCTGCCATGTGTCTTAACTTAACCGGTATGATGGGATACAATGGTGGAATGTGTGACACTGTTGATGATTTAGCTTTTTGACATATCTTGCATGATGCTATTACTTTTCTTATGTGTTTTTCCATGTTATTAAAGTGGCAATTTTGTCGCAGAATCAGAAAGCATTTCCTCGCTCCGTAGTGTCCATAACTTAGATGTGTATACCATATCAGTTTATTTACGATCCCTTCCGAAATGCATAAAAGCCAATTATTACCGTCTCGGTATGATCGAATAAAGAGTATATTTTGATGTACAGTGTAATGAAGTCTGACTTTAGCGTTACTTCTGTCTTTCCAAAGCGTTACAATCTCTTTCAGTGTTTCATGTTTCTGCTGTTCTCTCTCTATATCCTGTAATGCTGCTGATATAAAGTTTTCGAAAGCTACTTGTTTAATATACATAATACTATGGTTGTTGTAGCAAAAGGTATTTTCTTTCTCCATGCGTTTATTGTGAATGGACCTCGACAATGCGTCGGCAACAGTATTCTGCGTGCCTGGAATGTGTATAATGGTAAAATCAAACTATTGTAAGTATAATTTCCAGCGGCTTAATCTATCGTGCGTAAGTTTTGCTGACAATAAAAACTGGATTGCTCGGTGATCGGTATATATTGTTGTATGTCGGCCATATAGAAAATGACGGAATCGCTTAAAAGCGTAAATTACACATAGTGTCTCTAATTCTGTTACAGAATAATTGCGCTCTGCTGGAGAAAGTATCCTTCTTGCAAAAGCAATGTGTTTCACGACTGTCTTATCTTCTTCCTTTATTTCTTGGAAAATATGTACTCCTAGTGCTGTGGTTGAACTATCTGTTGCAACGGAAAAGTTTTGTGTTGGGTCAGGGTGTGATAACAAAGGTGCTTTTAATAACGCTTCTTTCAAGTTCTCGAATTCAGCTTCAACGTCTTCATTCCATGACCAAAGTGTGTTTTTACTTGTAAGCTGGTATAGCAAGGGCGTGTCTAATGCTTTGTAGTGGATAAATTTTCTAAAATAATTGATAAGACCTAAAAAGCTCCGAAGTTCCTTTTTGTTTGTTGGCACGTCGATGTCTTTCAGTGCTTGCAATTTGTCAGGGTCTGGTGCGATACCTGTTTGTGAGATAATGTGTCCTAGAAATTTTATTGACGCTTTACCAAATTCAGATTTACGCAAGTTTATAGTTATACCATTCTGCTCGAATGTATTCAGTAATTGTTGAAGAGTATGATTGTGTTGTTCCCAGTTTTCTGCTGCAATTAAAATGTCATCGACATATGTAGTAATTTTGTTTTTCAGATCTTGTGGTAGAATAGTATTCATGCCTCGTATAAAGGCGGCAGACGAAATCGTTAGTCCAAACGGAAGTTTACAAAATTGATAGCATTCCCCAAAGCAAAGGAATGCCGTATATTTTCGGCAATTTGGGTGTAGTTGGATTTGCCAAAACCCTGATTTGAGGTCGAGTGTAGTATAAATGGAGGTGCCATGAAATTTTTGCAGTAACTCTTCTAACGTCTGTGGTCGGTCGGTTTCTGTAATGATTATTTTATTAACTTGACGTGAATCTAAAACTAAACGTAGTGATCCATCCTTCTTTTCAACAATGTGTAGTGGATTTATATATTGGCTGGCTGCTGGTTCTATTATTCCTTGATCGATCATTGCTCGTAATTCTTTCTTAACTGCTTCTGTGTGTATGTGTGGGATTGGATAATGCTTTGCTTTGAAAGTCTCGTGTGGTTTCACCTGAAATTCGTACATAAATCATGTCATTGTTCCTGGAACATTGGCAAAAACTGCTTTGTGTTGTACCAGAATATTTTCAAGTTCTGTGCGTTCTGCGTCGCATTTTGCTACACTATTGTCTACCTTGCGTGTAATTGTCTCGAACATATTGTACTCCTGTTCCTCTACCAAGTCATTATTAAGTGTGTTCGTGTATAGTGCGATATAACAATCGTTATCTTGAGAATCAGTAATAATCTCGATCCTGTGCATATTTTGTTCTTCGGAGGATACTGTGTTTTGAAATCTTACGATCACTTCCCTGTTTTCCTTTTGTAGTGTGAGGTATGACGATTTGAAGTCAATCTTCGCATCGTACTGAACAAGAAAATTTATTCCTAATATCATGTCTGTTGTTAAATTCGGAACTATCCAACAATCACTGTGGAACGTTTCCCCTGCAAAAACAAATGTTAATTGTGTCTGTCTTTTAACTTCAATGCCTTTTCCTGCAAAAGCTCCCTTGACCTTCGTTCTGTTTAAAGGAAATACTGGGTAATCATTATTGCTATTGCATCTGTTAAATGTGTCTTCGTTAATTACGCACATAGGTGAACCTGAATCAATTATCGCTAAAATATTGTGCGACTGTAAATTTATCTCTATTATTGGGTGATATATTGTTTTCTGTAGGATTGGTTTTTCCTGTAACAATGTGTCTCTCACGTCGTCAAATGTAATGGCATTTTTGGTCGTTATGTTTTCTCTGTGTGATTTCATAGTATCGACATTAAGAGATTCATTGCAGGTTTTCTCTAGTCATAATTCTTCCGATATGTGATTTTCAGCTTGGGAGTTTGGTATGTGTTCTATCAACTGTACAGTTCTGCCGTTTTGATTATTAGCAGTGTCTGGTGGATGAAATCTGGTGTCTGGTACATTCATACAGTAACGCAGCTGTTGGGCCCTGTTGTAGTTTCCGTTAAAATTGTCATTGTGGAACGTCCTCGGCGGTCTGTGTTCGTTTTCTTTTCTCCTGTCGTTATAACTGTGACTGTACGGCAGCCCACCTGCACCCCGTAGAAACGTTTGTTTTTGTTCATTTTGCGGTCGACCCGCGTAATGGCCTTCCCCGGTCGCATTATCTGAGCGATGATTCATTTGGAAATTTGACCTATTCGGTTGCGTGTTAAGTCTCGGATTCTGTTGCTGTCCTGAATATAAATTTACCGTGTCAGTATAATGTTTTTCATTACTCCTGTTTTCGTTGTCATTTTCGCTGCGAAAGCGTTTACTCGGATTGTTATTACCAAATCGTGTTTGTTCAAAAGTAGCTGAGTTTGTTTGTTTTCCGTTCTGTCGTGAAAATTTTTTGTTAACAAATGCGTAGTCTGCCTGGTGTGCTTCTAATAGTTGTAAGATGTCTCTAAAAGCGGATACATTGTCCTTTTGTTGCCCTGTCAGTAATGACACTTTCAAAGCTCTGGGCAGTTTTGAAATGCAAAGCTGTATTAATGCCGATTGACTGTATGGCTCGTTGAGGTACTGGTTCTGTTCCACCATGTACTCGAAAAATTGTGTGATTGTTGGAAAGGTAGAATTTTCAAAGTTTGGCAAACTAAGTAGCCGATCTTTGATGCTGTTTTGTGTAGTGTCAGACCAATATGCTGATAAAAATGCTTCCTCAAATGCTTCTACGGAAAAACATTGTCTAGCAATTGGTCGCATTCGTCGTGCTGGTTCTCCTTCAAGAAAACTGACAATAAATTCTAACTTATGTTGTACTGGCCATGATGGTGGAAGTGCTCCCCTGAACTGTTGGATAAAATCCAACGGATGTATTTGCGCCCTGTCGTTTTTAAATGTTTTAAACTTTCTAACTGAAAGAAAATGTTTGTGATCAAAACTGTCATGTCTGTGTGTGTAAGTGTTGTCGTATTGTCTTGAATATGGATTCGGGTGTCTTTCTTCCTGGGTAAAATCTCTTACTCTCTGAAGTCTACCAACATTATATGTATTATGGATCTGAGGCATTTCGTAACGGTGTGTGTTCTGTTGAAAATGATTATGTGCGGCGGTTTCTTGTGCGTCCGCTATCTCTTGCTGTAGAGAATTTATTTGCTGATGCAATGAATCATTACGCGATTTTAGATCTGTGATAGTTTGTTGTATATTTGTCAATGGCGTGTTATTACTATTAGAGTTCTGTTGCACTGGGACTGGTGCAGTGTCGTCTGATCTCTCGTCATTGTTAGTATCTAAAAGATCTATTCTTGTAGTGAGTTCATTGATCTTTTCTGTCAGTTCGTTTCGTAATTTACGGTTGCTTTTGGTGACTTTCTTAAAATCTGCCTTAAAATTTTCTGTGTCATGGTTAATTTCTATGTGTTCTATTTTGTCAGTTAGTGTCTGAACGTCCTCTGTTAATTTATCTTTAACATTCTGGATTTCAGTGTCTGTAGAAGTTTTCACATCGATTGTCTGTGTTTGGATTTCTGTAAGCCTGTCTTGTATTTGATTATTTGTTTCTTTGACCGTTTCGATTTCTTCCGAGATCGACTGTATGTGATTGTCTACATATGTTTTGCCCTGGGCAAACACTTTCTTTTTGTCGTCCTGACGCTGTTTAGTGATTGTTTGTAGTAATTCTTTTCGTTCTTTATCCTGCGATCGCACCAGTTTACGGTGACGTATCAAACAGTTTTCTTTGTGATTGTTAAAACGTTCATCAATCTGAGCGTTTTGTTTAGCAAAGTATTCTGTCATTGTTTCCCGTATACTAACTGCAAATGTTGCTTGGTTATCGGATATTTCTTGAATTTTGTCGCGTAATTCTTGTGTTGATTGTGAACATTTTTCAGCGACTGTTTGAATTTCTACTTTGATTTCGTGTTTTAGATTTTGGTACATGTTGTCTAATTTCTGATCTGTGTGTGCGTGTTCTGCCTTAATTTCGTTTTTTAGATCTTGTGACCTTTTTTCTAATTCTTGTGACCCTCTGTTAAAGTTTTGATTCATGTCTTGTCTCATTTGTACCAAAAATGCCATTATTGGATCCGTTTCGGATTGACTTCTGTGTGTATTTGTATTCGTTGTTAAAGGCTGTAGATCTGTGTTCATTTGAACATCCTCAGATGATTGTGACTGCGTCACGTTTTCCGTAATTTCGGAATTTTGGTCATGAGAACTGTTGGATCTGCTACGCAGGTTGTGTAGCTGTGTACCGTTTGAATCTAAATCAGTGCTTAATGGAGTCTCTCTGTCTGACTGCATTGTAGTAGTTTCGTTACTGAAACTGTTATGTCTACTATGCGGAATTTGTGACTGTGTACCGTCTGTTGCATTTAATGCCAAATTATTTTGCACTACCGTTTCATTGTCTGTGGGCATTTCTGAAGTTACTTGTTCGTTAAACGCTTCCATATTGTTACAGTTATTAAATGTCTGTTCACCTAACGTTTCAGAATCAGGGTTTTCACACGTATTATTACTGCCTATTCCAGAAAAGAATCTCTCGTCAGTATTTTGTACAGTTTTATCAGTTTGAGAACGAGTAATTATTCTGCGGGACATTGTCTATAATCATCACACGCAACAAAAAGTTTTATCAGTTTGAGAACGAGTAATTATTCTGCGGGACATTGTCTATAATCATCACACGCAACAAAATATATCACTGTTCAAAGCGGATTCAACACTGAACAAACACTTTTCAACGCCGAATCAATAAAGCAAACAGAATTGCCGATGACCTGTGAATAAAAGTTATACACTTTAGTATATGCGTTGCGCCACTTAACAGTAACTTATTCACACTATTATCAAAGTCAGTATATTCATATCCACAGTAGATTCACTAAAATGTCGTACTGAATGGATATCGCCAAGTGAAACCTTCCCGTCTAATATTGGATGAACGTTTGCTTGCTGACTGAACGCTGCGTCTCTTAAAATCTTTTAACTGCTGCTCTGTCAAGACTACCTGCTGATTATTACGACGAAACATAAAATGTGTTGTCGCCGTGGCCCTCAGTCGTTACCTGAAATTATTAAGACTGATTCTTACCTTTAATTATTTATACTGGATCGCCATCTGACTGCTACAGCAAACTGTGGAATGAATATACTTACTTCCCTTTAACATAATTATAAGCTGCTGGTGGAGTTTCATAATACTTTGTGACTGGAATTCTTTAAGTTGAAGTTAATTTAGATTTGATAAAAGCTGAAGCTCAGTTTAGACTTTTCTTTTAAGATAACAATAAATTCCGTAAAGCATTTACGTGAATGATTTTGGGATAGAAAATTCTTAATGCATTTAATCTGGTAGAAGTTAACTATATTCTGAGAACGATCTTGACAAACAATTACAAGGGGTATAGTTCTTTACAAAAATTCTTAAAAAGTAGCGTTGCGCTACATACCTAATTTTCCATCAAAATTACATAACTTTATTCTGAGAACGATCTTGACAAACAATTACAAGGGGTATAGTTCTTTACAAAAATTCTTAAAAAGTAGCGTTGCGCTACATACCTAATTTTCCATCAAAATTACATAACTATATTCTGAGAACGATCTTGACAAACAATTACAAGGGGTATAGTTCTTTACAAAAATTCTTAAAAAGTAGCGTTGCGCTACATACCTAATTTTCCATCAAAATTACATAACTATATTCTGAGAACGATCTTGACAAACAATTACAAGGGGCATAGTTCTTTACAAAAATTCTTAAAAACTAGCATTGCGCTACATATAGCGAGTGGCTGGCGAGCACACCGCTTCTTTCAAAGTGTTAATTCATACCTCGCTTACAGCGACCTCCTCTCATGTCTCGCTAGCTACGACTGCCTCGTCTCACATCTTACTCGCAACTGCTCGCTTCCAACGCTCAATGCTACAAAAGTGCGGTCTCGCCGCCAACAATGGTTTTTGGTGCAGACAATCCCTGCTACCATTACAGATGTATTACTGCGCGCTGTTTCCCGCTCTTTCTCAAAATGTATCTATGCGCGGTTTCCCGCTCTTTCTCAATAATACACAATGCAATTTAATTAACAAAACAATTTAAATAAGAAACAGTTCAGATAATTACATGCTAAAACAGTTTAAATACGCCTATTACATAATTACACAGCTTGCAGCTTGGAGAAAGCTTCCTGTTCTTCTTTTCTCCGTCGGTGAGTGATTTCTTCAGACCGGGAACAATATATTACTGCCAGCAGATGGATCTCTTTGTGTACTATCAGTGACATAGTGACAGGCTAGAACAGGCGTTGTATCCCTACCTATGGATGGAGTAGAAGGAGGGAAGAGGGGAGGTAGGAGAGGAGATAGGACTGGTTCTAAGCTGCATAGTCTATATCCACACACTGAATGGAACACGAGTGCAGCTGACGCCACTCTTACCTGACGAGATTTTTTGTGGTCGATTTTTTGCGGTAGTTGTGTTATTGGAATGATTTTTCCCAATTCCCATTACGTGTGTTGCATTATGATCCATTGTTTACGAGTGGTGGTTTTTTCACGACAATTTCAATATCTAATAGAGCAGTCAAATGTTTTCAATCAGTTGAGGTACTGAGTATTAGCTTTCCTACACTTCAGTGAGTTTGCTGTCCTATCCCTTTTTACAATCTACCTATGTACACGCGCTTCACTTGTAGCGCGGTAAAAGGAAACTCAGTGATAGTTTGCTGTCCTGTCCCTTCTTAACACTTACGTTTGTGTGCGTGTATAGCTTTTTCAGAGGACAGTTCACTTGTAAATTTTTGGGAGGCAATTCTTCGGGCAGTGGCTGTAGTATAGTTACCAACTCCGACTGGGATTGTGGACTAGAGCACATAGAAACGTGAACATATGCATACACGTGGTTGGAAAGGGAAAAAATTGGTTTAATTAACTTTTAAATCAATAAATAATATTATTCTCCATTTTACAGCCCATTCCGTGTTATGATATCCGGCTTTTGATGAGAGCGTTTGTTTAATAAAATTGCTCTGAGCACTATGGGACTTAACGTCTGATGTCATCAGTCCCCTAGAACTTAGAACTACTTAAACCTAACTAACCTACGGACGTCACACACATCCATGCCCGAGGCAGGATCCGAACCTGCGACCGTAGCGGTCGCGCGGTTTCAGACTGTAGCGCTTAGAACCGCTCGGCCACCCGGCCGGTGCAGCCACCATGAATAAATTTGGCAACAATGTAGATTGCATCAGAACAAACATTATTCCCCTACTTTCGATATTTATTTTCGATTCATCACTACTACTGCTCACCCCAAAAATGGCATCTCATACTTTGGTATCTTTCTTATCGAGTATCTCGAAAACTACTTCACCGTTAAAGTCGCTACTCTGATGAATAAGATTTCTCATCTCTGAGCACATGCGCCAAGAACTATGCATATTCCTTGAATTGCACCCAAAAATGTGACTGCTTCCGATGTAAATCTTGTAGTATCTGATCCACGAGGTTAAGAAGGTGCCACTTTAGGCTTCAGGCTTGAACATCATTTCGTTGAGCATTCATAACTGCGTCATTATCGTACCTTTGGACTTTGAAATCATGAATTTCGAGACCTAGTTGATTTAGTTTCAACAATAGGGTTTTAGTCAAACTTCCTTCGCTTGATAAAGTGACGCTCAGAAAGTCGAGAAAGTTTTCTTCTACAGTCTTCTGACAAGTTTATAAACCTGACATTCAATGTCATTTGTTTACTGTGGCTTTTTATAAGGAGTACAATCAAGTACAACTGAAAAATATAAACTTACACTTACACAATCAGCAATTCTGTTTTTCATATTCTCGGCAAGCAAATTTATGAGTTCAATTTGAATGTTTTCTTTTCAGGCTAGTAGTCATGATTTTCTTGAGTTTTCACTCACCTTAAATGTTCCTGCATAACAGAGTCGAATAATACTATCATTTCAGCCAAACCAAGAAAATTACTATTATTATCTTAGAGCTTTTCGCTAGTTCTTTCTAACGCGTTATTATACTGAGCCAGGTAGCCGATAGCGAGTATAATTCTCTTTAGAACATGATGCCAATATTCCTTCACGTTTTTTGTGTCGACCGTACGTCAAATTCTATCCATTTTTTGTACATTCTATGTGGTTAAATGAGCGTTCACGCTCCTGAAGCTGATTTCCTAAGTGAACCCAATCACAGGGTCGTCCCTTGACAGCTTGTTTGAAGGAGGTCTAGAAAGTTTACAATAAAGAAAAAAGCTTTGTCGGTAGATTGCGAGTACACAAGCAATCTTATCCCAAGCAACGTTATCAAAAGCCTTTTCTAGGTCTATAAAACACATACACGTATAGGTCCCTTTTCTTTTGAATAAACCTCTCTTACAAAATTCATAGCAGCCCTACGACATCTCTCGTGACGGTATTCTGTCTAAAGGCGAATTGTTCTTCAGCCAGACTCTCTTCGATTACCTCTTTTATTAATGATCCTTGACATGATTATCGCTGTATGGGAAATGAGGGTAATTGTACTGTGCTTACTGAAGTTCTTGGTTCCTTGTTTCTTCGGTATTGGAATTTGTCTCTGTACCTACTGCTGTTGCACTCTTTACATCTTCCGTTACAATTTTTGTTGGTTCTTTCTCATCGCCATTTACTTTGTTCACAGATTCAAGTTCCAGAGTTGATGATTTGTGATATGGGTCATTTAGCTGTTTCGAATAGTCTTCCAATCTCTTTACGATGTCCTCACGATCTTGTACACTACATTTTCTTCTTTACTGAGAACTTTCAAAGGAGCACTTCCCGGTCTATTTTGATCCGATGTTAAGGATATGTATTACTATGACGCGTCCTTATCGTAGTCCTTGTATCCTTCGAATCGGATGCAGCGATATTTTTCTGTGATGTACACCAGTAGCCATGTAGTCGTCTCACAATGGGTGTATACTTCATTTATATTACATTCGTATTAGAATTAAAAGTGGTTCCAGAAGCATCTTATTTCATTTTTGCAATGTATCTATACTACCAACATTTCACAACTATAAACGTAGGGCCCTGATCCGTTTGCACTTGCCAAAAGCCGGCCCTGCTAGAGAAACTGCACAACACATCTGCATAAAGCTTCATCCTATTTTCACTGTCGCTTTAATTACGCTACCGGTCGGAGCTCGAAAAAAAATAGCTCTCCTAATACTGACCACCGAGACCAGAAATTGAAAAATTATTACCAAGTAGGTACACATGGAGGACAACACGAAACTCGTCCGAAGAATGGTCATTAATTTAAAAATATTTATAAACTGTAGCAACTGCGAGGCGTGATGGGAGCAGCAGGAATCTTTTCGGAAGTTGGCCGTCTTGCATCGTATCTCGAGGCTGTCAGTCTGCTATCGAGACGGGGCGCCGGGCACGTTATTGAACGCTGTCCCGTGCCGTCCCGACAGTTATGAAAAAGAAAGCTGGACGGGAAATATATTTCCCGGCCGCTCCTTCTTCTTGTGCTGCTGCTCTGGCGCCCGGCGCAGGCCGTAGATATTAACGTCCGAGTCGCATCCGATGCCGGCGCGGATCGCCAGCAATATTGTTTCCGGCTGTCAGGCGGCGCGACGTGATTTACGGCTTCTTTAATACACACGCCGTCGCCGCGCAATAAATACGCCGCGGAAGGGCACCACACGCAGGGCAGCAGGGCGAGGACTTCTACGTGCCGG
The DNA here is from genome assembly GCF_023897955.1 of Schistocerca gregaria. Lineage (NCBI taxonomy): Eukaryota > Metazoa > Arthropoda > Insecta > Orthoptera > Acrididae > Schistocerca > Schistocerca gregaria. The sequence continues at coordinate 441,192,414 of NC_064920.1, forward strand.
CCGAGCGGCAAACTGCTGGCGCCAGTAGAGCAACACTAGCGACACACAAAAGTGGCGGCACTTCTTGGCATCGAGCACTCTTGTCCCGACACCGAGACCTTTTTGTTGGTACTTTTAAGTTGATACTTTTACTCGTGTCAGTACTTTACAGCCCATATTGAATGATTCAATACATTTTTATTATATCTATACTAAGATGGTATCTGTCCTTTCGGACATGTCCGAAAGAACACATACCATCTTAGTATAGATATAGTTAAAGCTTACCTGCCACTTCGCCATCTTCTTCCTCTTCTGTGCGAATGCACAAACAGTGCCCGAACTCTTACGGGAATCGGCAACGCGCCGCGAGTAATGAGTATAATGGGCAGGGGCACTACGAATGTAGTGCGGGACAATACGTTGAGAATGTGGGTTTCGCGGAGGGCGCGCGCTACCCTCTGTGCCCTCGGTGGCTCACAGCGCGGGCCCCCGGGACACACTCCCGGGCGGCCGGCTGCTCAGCTCTAGTTGAGTAATTCTCGCTTCGCGCGTCGGGCGACTAGGTTGTGCTCTTAGTTCCGCCTCTACCGTAGCGCAGCGTGTTTTCCTCCTGTCAGTTTAGTGCCGTGTTGGTCTCCGTGCGCGTCGCATCGCTGGTTGTCGGCTGGTGTTTGGTGTTCGTGCGGCCCTTCCTGTCGCGGCGTCGTCTCTCGCCGTGATGTCCACCATGGTTCCCACGAAAGTTCCGCGTACAGGTACAGACAGTTTTACCTTTGACAAATCCACGCGTCACGTCAAGCCCGGTTCTTTGGAGATACATGACTGGTTAGTCGATACAGTTAAGGTCACTACTGATCAGGTGCATACCGCATATTTCGACAGCGAATTATATGTGTTTTTTGTTAAGCTTCTTGACCCGCTCCAGGTTGATAGGCTACTTTCTCGTCATGGTTCTCAGGTACCCTTTACGCACCGTGATGGTTCCACTAGTATGGTTCTCTTGGCAAATGCAGAAGTGATATATACGAATGTTCGGGTATTTAACCTTCCGCCCGAGGTTGACGACTGTTTTCTGAAATCCGTTTTGCTTCCTTATGGGGACGTACGCCATATTCGAAAGGAACGCTGGTCTGCTCAGCACCGCTTACAGGTATATAGTGGTATTCGGTCGGTGGAAATGGTGGTCGAAAAACCTATTCCTTCTCACCTACAGGTATGTGGTTATAGGGTCCATATCACGTACAGTGGCCAGGAAGGAACATGTTATTATTGTAATGAAACTGGTCATTTCCGTACTAATTGTCCGCGGCGTGTGGTGGTATTAAAACCTACATACGAACAGCGTAAAAAATTGACTTTAGCTGATCTTCTCCCGCAAGGATCTCGGACTGAATCGCTCACTGTTACTGAGGGACGCAGTGATCCGTTGCCCGACAACGGCCGTGATTTTCCCCCGTTGTCCTTGCGTAGGGATGTTGCTGCCCTTAATTCCGATGTGCCCGCGCTGATTTCTCACAACAAGCGTCGGCGAACACAGGATGATGCGGCTGATGAATCTTCCTTATTGGCTCGCCCTTCCGATGGGCCTCCGGTAAAGGACTCTCTTTCTCAGTCGGAAATCGTGCATGAGGACGCCACAGGTGCTATCACGCCTTTGCAGAAGCTCCCTGACACCTTATCTGACGTTGTTCCTGCTACCGCGGCAGCCTCTTCGGAGACGCCCGTGACGGAACCTGCTTCTGGTTGCCACGTGTCTTCTCCGGTTCTCTCTGACACTTCTCCTATTGACCCTGTTTCGCATCCCCCTTCTGGAATTTCTGTCGCCCCCTCTGGGTCACAGCCTCCTCCCACCAAACAACTGATTGATTCTACAGAGCCAGTGGATCCCGTTGTTATTCACCAACTGTCCCACCGTGAACCCATGTCTGCGGACGAGTGGGATGTAGAGGTCTCTCTCCCGCAATCTGACACGGAATGTCTACATGATGCTCCCACGCAGCCGAACGCTGCAGCGTCGGCACCGCGGAGCCGCAGTCGAATCCGTAAACAGCCACAGAGAGCCGCGTCACGGCCGAAGAAAAAGCAGTGGGAAGATGAGGGTTCTGTTTCGTAGTTTTTCTCTCTGTGGTTCAGCGCTTGTTTCTGGTATGATTACTTGTATGTTGCTCCGTCAGCTGACGGCTCTCTACCGATCTTTGTTCTTCTTTCTGGGTTGAAGTTCCATGCAAGCATATACATTTCTTACTCTGAATATTAACAGAATATGTTCTGAGCTTCGGCTCGCCGCTTTGCGACAGTTTATCTATCAGTCTGGGGCAGATGTTGTTTTTTTACAGGAAGTCCTATTCGACCAGTTTTCCATTCCTGGGTTCTCGACGTTTTTTAATGTCGCTTCCGAACTTTCTACAGGCACTGCCTTGTTTTATAGAGAAGGCATTCCGTTGATGAATTTCGAAGTACTCGACAGAGGCAGGGGGAACGGGTGCACGTTTTATGATCTCAGTTTACTCCTTCTTTATGCCCCTTCTGGTTCGGGTTGTACTACCGCACGTTCGAGTTTCTATAAAGAAGAAGTCATTTACCTGCTTCGTAAATCCCCGACAAAGATAATTTTAGGTGGGGACTTCAATTGTGTTCTACGGCCGGTAGATCAGTCTCCTAATTTTAATTTCAGTAAAGAACTCGACGACCTTGTGCGCTCCTTGCACCTGCGTGACGTGTGGGTTTCTCGCTATCCTACACTTGTGCGACATACCTACTTTACTCCCACGTCTAGCAGTCGCCTCGATCGCTTTTACCTTTCCGATTCCTTGTGTGGGCAACTTCTGGCTGTTGATGTGATACCAGCCTGTTTTACTGATCATTGCGCTGTAGCCGTTACGTTTAATTACGAGCGACAACCGGTAAAATTGTTTCGTCCTCCTTGGATGCTCAATATCGCGTATTTGCAAGATACCTCCCTTGGTATCGTCCTGGAGGACATTTGGACTCGTTGTTCTCGTACTATGGACCGGTACCCGTCTATCATGGCATGGTGGACACTGTATGCAAAACCACACATCCGTAGGGCTCTCATGCGTTTTGGGGCTGCGAAGGTGGCAGAAGATCGACGAACGCAAGAATTTTACTATTCTGTCTTACGTCAACTGTACGATAGTGCTACGCATGCTCCCCTACGGGTTACTGATATACAGCGCATCAAAGCCAAATTGCTGCAGCTCAAACGCATTCAAATGGAGGGCCTGCGGACGAGGTCTCAACCAAGTTCCCTTCTACAAGAGGAACTGACGTCACTCTACCATGTAGTCCGTTTACGGTCGCGCCGGAAACGTGGGTGCCTTGCCTCCCTCACAACCGCTGACGGCCGCGTGTTCACCTCTCACCGTGACATTTCTGACTTCGTTTACACCTATTTTACTGTTCTGTACGATACTCATGTCCCGGCGGAAACCTCTGTTGACGACTTTACCTCCTTGCTGCCTCGCGTCGTCACTCCTCAATTAAACGACGCCTTTCTGCGTCCCTTTCAGAAGGATGACATATATGATGTTGTTGCAGGATCGCAGTCCCGCAAGTCGCCTGGATTAGATGGTATTCCTAAGGAGTTCTATGTTCAATTTTGGCCGCTCATTGGTGACACCTTAACGTCAATGGTAAATAAAGTGATGCGGGGAGTCTCACTTCCTGCTCCTTTTCAGGAAGGCAGAATGGTCCTCCTCCCGAAATCCACAGGTCGACCTGCAATTGATTCCCTCCGTCCTATTACTCTCCTTAACTTTGATTATAAACTTGTCGCTCGAGCAATTAATATCCGTCTCTCTAAGCTGCTCGATACCATTATTGCCGCCCACCAAAGCTGTGTGCCTGGACGCACGATACTGACTTCCGTTCTCGAATGTCGCGATGTAATCTCGGTGGCGGCTGCCGCTAATATCCCAGGGGCTTTGCTTTTTCTTGATTTCCAAAAAGCGTTCGATCGCGTCAGCCATGATTTTTTATCGAGAGTGCTCACCGCTGTCGGCTTTAATAATGATGCTCGACAAGTCTTAACTAATCTTTTTACCGGTATCAGTGTCTCGGTGATTGTGAACGGTCACCCTACCCCCCGGATATCGATCAGACGGGGGTTACCCCAGGGAAGCCCCTTATCCATGTCACTTTTTGTTCTATCCTTAGAGACCTTACTTCGCCATCTCACCATGCAATTACGTGGCTGGAATATATTGGGGGAAATTTTTGCAGTCCGTGCATACGCCGATGACGTCATGGTTTTAGTACGACATGCCGAGGACATACCGCGGCTTAAGGATACCTTGGATTCATTTTGTGGTCTTGCTGGTGCTCGCATTAATGATCGCAAATGCACGTTCCTGCCGTTGAGAGGTTTTGATCATGTCGTCATTCCTTGGGCGACGGTTGTCGATCGCCATAAGACCTTGGGGATCATAGTGGATCGTAATCCGATCAAAATGGCGGCACTAAATTGGCGTGAGGTTACGAGTCGTGTTCACGGGGCGATCCTTGAACATGACCGCCGTTCCCTTAGCCTCCTTCACAAGGCACGGGTTTTAGAGACCTATGTCTTCAGTAAAATATACTACGTTGCGCAGGTCTTCCCGCTTCCCGCGATGATGGCCCGCAGGCTGAAACAGCTGTCTAGTCGATCTCTGTGGCGCCGCCATGTCTTCCGTGTCCGGTATGAAGTTGTGGCCAGGCCTCGGAAGCTTGGAGGATTGGGTCTTTCAGATATCAATGTGAAGACGTCCATCTTATTTGCCCGCCGCAATGTTTTAACCTGTACGCGGGCTCCGCATTCAGTCACCTCTCGTTTACTTTCCCGCCTCCGGCCTGCCAGTCTGACCCCTCCTGTTGATGTTGGACGGATTAATCCTAAATTGCGGCACATTCGTGAATACTTTGTACTTGTCGGTATTCTGGGTGCTGATATACTTTCTATGACGCATATTACTACCAACATGCTACCAATCCGTTGGGGTACAGCATGTTTCCCTTCTTCTGTTGAACTTGCTTCCCCGTCAACGTCATGGGAAACGGTCTGGTCTCATCTTAGTCTTCCCATTTTGCCGATGGAGATTGTTTCAACGTGGTATAAGGTCATTTACCGTCTGATACCTACTGGTGATCGTCTTTTTCGTATTGGCCTTCGTCCGACTGATCAGTGTGAGGAATGTCATCAAACTGACACCTTACTTCACAGGCTAGTTGCTTGCGGACGGGATCATTGGCTCTGGGTCCGCCGTCAATTAGCTTTTCTTACTAGAGGGCCTGAAACCGCATTCCCAGACGACATCTTCTTACATCCGGACATCTCTTATTTTCCTCAGACGAAAACGAACACGATTGTCTGGCTCTTGGGTTACTATGTCCAGTACGTCATTGAAGGCGGTAATGACCCAGATCCCCGTGTTTTTCACCATTATTTGTCAACTGCGCATTGGAAATGGCAGCGGTTACCACAATACCGAACGCTTTTTGCGAATATGCATTTTCTTGTGTTTAACCGTCAAGGTGTTGGTTAAGTTCCCCTGTGATTCCTGTTTCTTCCCTGAGCCTGAGTCCCCTCCCTTGTTGTATTTTTTCCTGCCCTCCAATACTAAACTGGTGATCCCTTGATGCTTCAGAACATGTCCTACCAACCGATCCCTTCTTCTGGTCAAGTTGTGCCACAAAATTCTCTTCTCCCCAATCCTATTCAATACTTCCTCATTAGTTATGTGATCTACCCATCCAATCTTCAGCATTCTTCTGTAGCACCACATTTCGAATGTTTCTATTCTCTTCTTGTCTAAACTATTTATCGTCCATGTTTCACTTCCATACATGGCTACGCTCCATACAAACACTTTCAGAAATTACTTCCTGACACCTAAATCTATACTCGATGTTAACAAATTTCTCTTCTTCAGAAACGCTTTCCTTGCCATTGCTAGTCTACATTTGATATCCTCTCTACTTCGACCATCATCAGTTATTTTGCTCCCCAAATAGCAAAACTCATTTACTACTTTAAGTGTCTCATTTCCTAATCTAATTCCCTCAGCATCACCCGACTTAATTCGACTACATTCCATTATCCTCGTTTTGCTTTTGTTGATGTTCATCTTATATCCTTCTTTCAAGACACTATCCATTCCATTCTACTGCTCTTCCAAGTCCTTTGCTGTCTCTGACAGAATTACAATATCATCGGCGAACCTAAAAGTTTTTATTTCTTCTCCATGGATTTTAATACTTACTCCGAATTTTTCTTTTGTATCCTTTACTGCTTGCTCAATATACAGATTGAATAACATCGGGGAGAGGCTACAAACTGTCTCACTCCCTTCCCAACCACTGCTTCCCTTTCATGCCCCTCGACTCTTATAACTGGCATCTGGTTTCTGTACAAATTGTAAATAGCCTTTCGCTCCCTGTATTTTACCCCTGCCACCTTCAGAATTTGAAAGAGAGTATTCCAGTCAACATTGTCAAAAGCTTTCTCTAAGTCTACAAATGCTAGAAACGTAGGTTTGCCTTTTCTTAATCTTTCTTCTAAGATAAGTCGTAAGGTCAGTATTGCCTCACGTGTTCCAACATTTCGACGGAATCCAAACTGATCCTCCCCGAGGTCCGCATCTACCAGTTTTTCCATTCGTCTGTAAAGAATTCGCGTTAGTATTTTGCAGCTGTGACTTATTAAACTGATAGTTCGGTAATTTTCACATCTGTCAGCACCTGCTTTCTTTGGGATTGGAATTATTATATTCTTCTTGAAGTCTGAGGGTATTTCACCTGTCTCATACATCTTGCTCACCAGGTGGTAGAGTTTTGTCACGACTGGCTCTCCCAAGGCCGTCAGTAGTTCTAATGGAATGTTGTCTACTCCGGGGGCCTTGTTTCGACTTAGGTCTTTCAGTGCTATGTCAAACTCTTCACGCAGTATCGTATCTCCCATTTCATCTTCATCTATATCCTCTTCCATTTCCATACTATTGTCCTCAAGTACATTGCCCTTGTATAGGCCCTCTATAAACTCCTTCCACCTTTCTGCTTTTCCTTCTTTGGTTATAACTGGGTTTCCATCTGAGCTCTTGATATTCATAGAAGTGGTTCTCTTTTCTCCTAAGGTCTCTTTAATTTTCCTGTAGGCAGTATCTATCTTACCCCTAGTGAGATAAGCCTCTACATCCTTACGTTTGTCCTCTAGCCGTCCCTGCTTAGCCATTTTGCACTTCCTGTCGGTCTCATTTTTGAGGCGTTTGTATTCCTTTTTGCCTCCTTCATTCACTGCATTTTTATATTTTCTCCTTTCATCAATTAAATTCAATATTTCTTCTATTACCCAAGGATTTCAACTAGCCCTCGTCTTTTTACCCACTTGATCCTCTGCTGCCTTCACTACTTCATCCCTCAAAGCTACCCATTCTTCTTCTACTGTATTTCTTTCCCTCATTTCTGTCAATTGTTCCCTTATGCTCTCCCTGAAACTCTGTACAACCACTTGTTCTTTCAGCCTGTCCAGGTCCCATCTCCTTAAATTTCCACCTTTTTGCAGTTTCTTCAGTTTTAATCTACAGGTCATAACCAATAGATTGTGGTCAGAGTCCACATCTGCCCCTGGAAATGTCTTACAATTTAAAACCTGGTTCCTAAATCTCTGTATTACCATTATATAATCTATCTGATACCTTTTAGTATCTCTAGGGTTCTTCCATGTATACAACCTTCTTTCATGGTTCTTAAACCAAGTGTTAGCTATGATTAAGTTGTGCTCTGTGCAAAATTCTACCAGGCGGCTTCCTCTTTCATTTCTTAGCCCCAATCCATATTCACCTACTACGTTTCCTTCTCTCCCTTTTCCTACACTAGAATTCCAGTCACCCATGACTATTAAATTTTCGTCTCCCTTCACTATCTGAATAATTTCTTTTATTTCATCATACATTTCTTCAATTTCTTCTTCATCTGTGGAGCTAGTTGGCATATAAACTTGTACTACTGTAGTAGGTGTCGGCTTCGTATCTATCTTGGCCACAATAATGCGTTCACTATGCTGTTTGTAGTAGCTTAGCCGCATTCCTATTTTTCTATTCATTATTAAACCTACTCCTGCATTACCCTTATTTGATTTTGTGTTTATAACCCTGTAGTCACCTGACCGGAAGTCTTGTTCCTCCTGCCACCAAACTTCACTAATTCCCACTATATCTAACTGTAACCTATCCATTTCCCTTTTTAAATTTTCTAACCTACCTGCCCGATTAAGGAATCTGACATTCCACGCTCCGATCAGTAGAACGCCAGTTGTCTTTCTCCTGATAACGACATCCTCTTGAGTAGTCCCCGCCCGGAGATCCGAATGGGGGACTGTTTTATCTCCGGAATATTTTACCCAAGAGGACGCCATCATCATTTAATCATACAGTAAAGCTGCATGCCCTCGGGAAAAATTACGGCCGTAGTTTCCCCTTGCTTTCAGCCGTTCGCAGTACCAACACAGCAAGGCCATTTTGGTTAATGTTGCAAGGCCAGATCAGTCAATCATCTAGACTGTTGCCCCTGCAACTACTGAAAAGGCTGCTGCCCCTCTTCAGGAACCACACGTTTGTCTGGCCTCTCAACAGATACCCCTCCGCTGTGGTTGTACCTACGGTACGGCTATCTGTATCGCTGAGACATGCAAGCCTCCCCACCAACGGCAAGGTCCATGGTTCATGGGGGGGGGGGGGAGGCAAACAACTTATCATAAAAATATTCAATGCCGGAATAAGTTAGTACACCTGGAAAGTGTCAATGTTGATCTGACGACGAGATATGCCCTCTGGAGGATAATGGATGTGCTCATAATGATTTCAACATCGTGCGCCAACAGATAGCATAGTGGCATAGCTGCTAGACCGCCTTTTGTGCCTGCCTACAATAGGAAATGCTATCCAGGAGGCTCAGTGCGTTGCAGACGTTTGAAGCAACCAGACGAGCATCCCACCGAGAAGCACTCATGCTTTTTATAGCCAGGTGAACAAATTGGATAGGTGTCAAATTGTAGCATTCCTCGACGCAAGCAATGGTCGTTTGTGCGTACACCGTAGACGTGATGAGCTCTGTCTCGTACAGTGCTTTCGTTCAAGACACGCTGGCCCCACGCAATCCTTATGGTCTGTGGTGCAACAAGCGACAACTTTCGTTCACCTAATCAGCGATCGGTACGTGCAGAATGTTGTCGGATTCGTTCTTTGGCCATTCTTGTATCAGGAAGGTGGCGTGTTGTTCCAACAACATAGTACTCGTCCACACACTACCCGTGAAACTCAATGTGCTCTGCAAGATGTGCAGTAACTTCCCTGGGCAGCACGATTCCGTACCTGTGCCCAGTAGAGCTCGTGGTGGGGCGAGAAGTGACTCGTGCGACTCGCCAGCCAGCAAGTCCCACAGAACTACGTGAATACATCGAGCAAGCGTGGCATAACGTATCACAGGACAATATACGCCATCCGTACGATCGATTTGATGCCAGAGTCAGTCCCTGGATTGTCGCCTAAGGAGGCTATACCACATACTAATACGGCTGTTTCAGCATGGGTCAATACCTGATACCTCTGAACTGCTTTTACTGTTGATATGTAAATATAATCATTTCATGCACTCTGTATACATTGTTGTAACAATAAGTGTTGAGCGAACTGCTAGCCTCTAAAGGAGTGTAGTATATATATATATATATATATATATATATATATATATATATATATATATATATATATATATATATACCGGCAGAGTATTACAATCAAACCATCAAACTGCAAGTGAACACCCAGGGGGTGGTGGGGGGGGGGGGCGGGACCTGGAGAGGAGTAATGAAGCCTCTTCTAGTCAGACTGTACCACAGATTCCTCTTCTCCACAATTCTATTCAGTACCTCCTCATTAGTAACGTGATCTACCCGTCTAATCTTCAGCTTTCTTCTGTAGCACCACATTTCAAAAGCCTCTATTCTCTTGTTGTTTAAACTGTTTATGGTCCATGTTTCGCTTCTGTACTTGGCTAGACTCCATACAAATACTTTCAGAAAGGACTTACTGACTCTTAAACCTATACTCGATGTTAGCAAATTTCTCTTCTTCAGAAACGCTTTTCCTGCCATTGACAGATTACATTGATATCCTCTCTACTTCGCCCATCGTCAGTTATTTTGCTTCCCAGATAGCAAAACACATCTACTACTTAGTGTCTCGTTCCCTAATCTAATCCCCACAACATCACTCGATTTACTTCGAATACAGTCCATTATCATCGTTTTGCTTTTCTTCATGTTCGTCTCATATCCTCCTTTCAAGACACTGTCCCTTCCGCTCAGCTGCTCTTCCAAAATCTTTACTGTCTCTGACAGAATTACAGTGTCATCGGCAAACCTCAAACTTTTTATTTCTTCTTCCTGGAGTTTAATTCCTACTCCATTTTTTTCCTTTTGTTTCTTTTACAGCTTGCTCAGTAGACAGATTGAATAACTTGAGGGTAGGCTACCACCCTGTCTCACTCCCTTCTCCACCATTGCTTCCATATCGTGCCCCTCGACTCTTATAACTGCCGTTTCTATAGAAATTGTAAATAGCCTTTTTCCCCTGAGAGAGAGTTTTCCAGTCAACATTGTCAAAAACTTGCTCTATGCCCACAAATGCTATAAACTTATATAGGTTTGCCTTTCCTTAATCTACCTTCTATGAAAAGTCGTAGAGTCAATATTGCCTCGCGTGTTCCTACATTTCTCCAGAATCCAAACTTATTTTCCCCGAGGTCTGCTTCTAACAGTTTATCTATTCTTCTGTGAAGGATTCGTGTTAGTAGTTTGCAGCCGTGACTTATTAAACTGATAGTTCGTTAGTTTTCACACCTGTCAGCACCTACTGTCTTTGGAATTACAATTATTATATTCTTCTTACAGTCTGAGGGTATTTCGCCTGTCTTATACATCATGCTCACCAGATAGAAGAGCAATTCCGTTACGGTCTTAATGTTACCACCTTGCTTTTAATTTCACCGATGGTTCTTTTGACTTTCCTATATGCTGAGTCAGTCCTTCCAATAATAATTTCTTTTTCGAAATACTCACATTTTCATGCATCCACTTCTTCTTCAGCGTTCTATGAACATATACAGGGTGAGTCACCTAACATTACCGCTGGATATATTTCGTAAATCACATCAAATACTGACGAATCGATTCCACAGACCGAACGTGAGGAAAGGGGCTAGTGTAATTGGTTAATACAAACCATAAAAAATGCACGGAAGTACGTTTTTTAACAGAAACCTACGTTTTGTTAAATGGAACCCCGTTAGTTTTGTTAGCACATCTGAACATACAAACAAATACGTAATCAGTGCCGTTTGTTGCATTGTAAAATGTTAATTACATCCGGAGATATTGTAACCTAAAGTTGACGCTTGAGCACCACTCCTCCGCTGTTCCATCGTGTGTATCGGAGAACACCGAATTACGTAGGGATCCAAAGGGAACGGTGATGGACCTTAGGTACAGAAGAGACTCGAACAGCACATTACGTCCACATGCTAACACCTTTTTATTGGTCTTTTTCACTGACGCACATGTACATTATCATGAGGGGTGAGATACACGTTCCCACGTGGTTTCCGTTTTCAATTACGGAGTGGAATAGAGTGTGTCCCAACATGTCAGGCCAATAGATTTTCAATGTGGTGGCCATCATTTGCTGCACACAATTGCTATCTCTGGCGTAATGAATGTCGTACACGCCGCAGTACATCTGGTGTAATGTCGCCGAAGGCTGCCACAATACGTTGTTTAATATCCTCTGGGGTTGTAGGCACATCACGGTACACATTCTCCTTTAACGTACCCCACAGAAAGAAGTCCATAGGTGTAAGATCAGGAGAACGGGCTGGCCAATTTATGCGTCCTCCACGTCCTATGAAACGCCCGTCGAACATCCTGTCAAGGGTCAGCCTAGTGTTAATTGCGGAATGTGCAGGTGTACCACCATGCTGATACCACATACGTCGACGCGTTTCCAGTGGGACATTTTCGAGAAACGTTGGCAGATCATTCTGTAGAAACATGATGTATGTTGCAGCTGTTTGGGCCCCTGCAATGAAGTGAGGACCAATGAGGTGGTCGCCAATGATTCCGCACCATACATTTACAGTCCACGGTCGCTGTCGCGAGGATTGTCCACGGACCAGTAATGCATGTTCCGTAAATTCACTGCCCCGTGGTTTGTGAAACCCGCTTCATCGGTAAACAGGTAGATCTGCAATGCATTCTCTGTTAATGCCCATTGACAGTATTGCACTCGATGATTAAAGTCATCACCATGTAATTGCTGATGTAGCGACACATGAAACGGGTGAAAGCGGTGACGATGCAGTATGCGCATGACACTACTTTGACTCAGTCCACCGGCTCTCGCAATGTCCCGTGTACTCATGTGTGGGTTCATGGCAACAGCAGCTAACACACCAACTGCACCCGCTTCTCCAGTGACGGGCCTGTTACGGACCCGTTTGCGTGCTACGACCATACCTGTTGCATAAGGTTGGCGGTAGATGTTTTGCAATGTGAGGCACGTTGGATGCTCTCTGTCCGGGTACCGTTCTGCATACACCCTGCAGGCTTCCGCTGCATTTCGTCGACACTCGCCATAGATGAGTATCATCTCCGCCTTTTCAGAGTTCGAATACACCATGGTCACAGTTCCTACAACACTACACTATCACAGACGTGTGGTAACACGGTGTACTACAGTTGGTCTGCGTGCGGAGACGAATGCAGAATAACAATAGCAGCAAGCTCTACATGCGGACACTGCGACAGCTAGACCAAACCACAATAGTGCACTGCAGCCACACTCGTAAACACGGTCGTCATCGTAAACATGTCCCTGCAGATGCTGCTCGCCGACCGTGGCCCGTGTCTGTTACAACACGCAACTGAACGTCGGAGGTTTCAAGAGTCAAGCTTAGGTTACAATATCTCCGGATGTAATTAACATTTTACAATGCAACAAACGGCACTAATTACGTATTTGTTTATATGTTCAGAAGTGCTAACAAAACTAACGTGGTTCCATTTTAAAAAACGTAGGTTTGTGTTAAAAAGCATACTTCCGTGCATCTTTGTATGGTTTGTATTAAACAATTACACTAGCCCCACTCCTCACGTTCGGTCTGTGGAATCGGTCTGTCAGTGTTTGATGTGGTTTACGAAATATATCCAGCGGTAACGCTAGGTGACTCATCCTGTATACGTTTCGGGAGAACAAGCAAGTGGGGACCGAACGGCTGTCGGAGGGGGGGGGGGGGGGGGGTCGCATGCTGAAGAAATACACATGTATAATAGAAGAGACAGATTAAGAATTATTAATTGGAAAAGATAATGTTATGTAATGGAATGGAATAATACGTGATTTTAGTTGGTGGTTCAAATGTCTCTGAGCACTAAGGGACTTAACATCTGAGATCATCAGTCCCCTAGAACTTAGAACTACTTAAACCTAACTAACCTAAGGACATCACACACAACCATGCTCAAGGCAGGATTCGAATCGGCGACCGTAGCGGTCGCGCGGTTCCAGACTGAAGCGCCTAGAACCGCTCGGCCACACCGGTCGGCGTGATTTTACTGTTTTGTGCAAGTTTATTTTTCAGTAAATGAAGCGAAATATAATGTAATCAGGTAATAATGTGAAGAATAATAGGTGTCACAACTATAGTAAAAACAGAAATAAAACAATAAACGAAACGACTTTAATTATTTGTTAAAGTTTTCAAGCGAATCTTTTGACAAATGATTTCGGTACAGATAGGCACAACGCAACTCGTCACCATTCCAAGTCAGAGAACTGTTTTTCAGAGGAAGATAACGATATTTTGTAACAGTTGGAATTTACATAACTGGTTTTCTTGACGCAGGAACGATAAGTAACCTTGATATGCAAGCACGAACAGTTAAGAAAAGTAGATATAAGTCATAAAAATCGCAGTCAGATGAGCCAATAAAAATTTCTATTGCTCTCAGACTTTAATAACTACCCAGACATGGACCATAAAACTAGAAGTATTTTAAATAACAACCGTTGTATGAGATATGAAGGCACGAGAGTAGTTACGTGTACCTTTATATATTCTCTTTCTGTCGAAGTCAGCACTAATTACGAAAGTGCCTTTTGCATTCGCGAAATTAACTTACCTAATGCAGTTATCGTTACTCACGTCATGTAAGCTGTTCTTTCCGATGGTTCCCTTGAAGGTTGCTTCTCCCTACTTTTTCATTTAACTCTCCCAAGATGATTACTCACTTAGTAAAGTGTCCAAGACTGTCCAGTGTTCCGCATAGAATATGTCTTTTTTGATATCGACAATCTCTTCGGCGGGGCATGACAGTTTTGCACATATGAGATTGTTACAAGTGAGATTCTGGGGCTCGTTGACTAAAAATCTACAACACTGGTACACAGATTATTCTTCACCAAAATATCAGTACTCACTGAATGGTTTGTTGTTGGGGTTCTATGCAACACGACATAGTTTTCCATCTATACAGACCCAGTTTCTATCCACCTTGTTCCTGCGGAGCCAGCAATATTCCATATTTATCCACCTCTCTTTCAGTGTATTATGCTGTCCCAAACAGGTACTGACTTCTGAGGTTCTAGGTTCTCGTTTTGGTCGTTTTGTAGAGATCAGTCTTATCCGAGACCCTTGTCCGACATTCGTATCGATAAAGGTTTTGTCAAGACAGGCTGGTAGTCCATCGCCAATCCCCAACCTGGAGGAACACAGTTTGTAAGATGAGGTTTTCTCGCGTAGCCCACCTGGCATCTCCGTATCTACAGAGATGTTTCTGGCCCTTGGTTTTCTATTAGGGCCTTCATTCGTGTTGTCTTTGGGCTAATCCCTGGCGCAATACGACAGTGGCAGCAACTATAGCGGTGCTTACTTGCTTTGACAAAGGGCCACCAGCGCGCTTGTGTGTGCACAGAGTGTATTTGCGGGATAAACTCCCTTCCCACTGCCCTTGAGCCTGCCGCCTCGGTCCGCAACTACTTATTCGGGTCTCACTTTTTTCGAAGTTGATTTCCATATAAGAGGGACAGCCACTGTTCACTACTTACGACCCGACCGATAGCCGAAGCTCGCCCCGGAATCTTAGTAAGTATCTTTTTCTCCCGATCTTCGTGGAAAGAACAACAAATGGTCAATATGAGGAAAATGACAACCGAGTCACTGATCCCGTGTGGAACAGTTCACCGGGTATAAACGTCCCGAGATGCCCGAGAAAGGCAAAAGCGAATTAGGTGTTACAGATGTTTCCAGAGCAGAGATATAAAATCGATTACGGCATGTGCACGGTGCCAAAACGGAATTTGTAAAGAACACAGTGGTTTTGCTTGCAATGAGTGTACCTAAACATCTATAATTTCAAAAACTGTAATGTTCGTTCCATTTGATGTTGTAAACACGGCTCACACATTCAAGCGTTAACGTTAGAGCTCAAATTTCCTTAGTGCGAACTGCTGCAGCCAAACGGAAACGGAGACGTGTCCCAGAACCAAGAACAGATCGTTTTTCATTGTTGTCACTTAATTAGATCGTTTCTCAGAGATCCTTTTCTGAACTAAGCCAGTCATACACTTGAAATCGGTAGTCGAATACAGCGAGAATAGGTGGAATGTTTTAATCGAGAAAATTCAGTTCAAATGTGACTTCTCACCCCCTCACCCCTCTCAGACCGTAAATATTTGCGCTATGTCATCATGTATTACAAGAGGTCGACGACGGTATCACATTCCCCGTAACATCAGTGACGTTATACGTCCCAAGTTTCTAACGTTTATTAATCGATTTTAGGTGGGTTTATTTCTTACTGTCTGTTTAGATGTCACAATGGTCATGTGAACCGCAAACTGTAATCTCCAAAATACGTATGATCGGAAGACGTAGACATGTTTTAACTCCTAGCCTCGCTTTCTTTCCCTCCCTCTCCGCTCCTTTTTCTTCTGTTACTTCGTACTCCTGTAGAAAAATTTTATTCTGTGTTATAATCGTAAAATTTAAGTAGGTATTATAATGTTAAAGTAATATTTATCCTGAAAACGGGCGCATGTGCGGAAGAAACCGATGTGAATGCATTCACTGTGTTGTGGATTAATTAGATACACACCCGAAACTTAGACAGTGCAAGGGTCGCTGTTGGTTAATCATCACACTCTGCCGCGCGGGATTAGCCGAGCGGTCACAGGCGCTGCAGTCGTGGACTGTGCGGCTGGTCCCGGCGGAGGTTAGAGTCCTCCCTCGGGCATGTGTGTGTGTGTTTGTTATTAGGATAACTTAGGTTAAGTAGTGTGTAAGGGACTGATGACCTTAGCAATTAAGTCAGATAAGATTTCACACACATCTGAACATCATCATTAAACTCTTGCGGTGGGTTGTTTGGGGAAGGAGACCAGACAGCGAGGTCATCGGTCTCATCGGATTAGGGAAGCACGGGGAAGGAAGTCGGCCGTGCCCTTTCAAAGGAACCATCCCGGCATTTGCCTGGAGCGATTTAGGGAAATCACGGTAAACCTAAATCAGGATGGCCGGAGACGGGATTGAACCGTCGTCCTCCCGAATGCGAGTCCAGTGTGCTAGCCACTGCGCCACCTCTCTCGGTCATCATCAAACTCTCCATTTTCAAAGCTGCTATTTGAGGTACAACGACGACAGAGTAACAGAAACTTGGATTATTTATTGAGAAGATTTAAATAAATATGCACACATCGAGAGAGCTTTGTGTTAGGTCTTAATCATTAACTACAATCTGTCTAGTGTAAGCATTACTACAGGTTATGGTTTGGCTCAAATGGCTCTGAGCACTATGGGACTTAACAGCTGAGGTCATCAGCCCCCTAGAATTTAGAACTACTCAAACCTAATTAACCTAATGACATCACACACATCCATTCCTGAGGCAGGATTCGAACCTGCCTAGAACCGCTCGGTCACACCGGCCGGCGGTTATGGTTTGACCTAGCTGCTCAATGAATTAAGAAACCACAAAAAATATCTTGTAAAACTACTGTATCATTTAAGATTTGTCGCCATTGCAGCTATAGCGCAGTAATGTGGTACCGTTGGAAGAAACCGATCAGCCGATCATCGACCTCTGAAGGTACTGCAGGCGGCTTCGAAACGAGACAACATGCTTTGTCTAAGAAATAAATATAAATCAGTAGATAACAGCAGCGTAGTATGAAGAAGTGGATCGGCAGAAGGAACTGTGGATATACTCTTAGATGTATATACGAATAGAAACGAGCGGCTTAGGAAGGGCCAGTATTCAGTGATGCGGTAGGAACGACAAATCGAAGCAAAAATGTTTAGTAAATACGTGCTCTAAAATGAATACCTTAAAAACTATGAGCACTTGGTCAGCAGAAAAGATTTGTTGCACAGCAGCGAAGATAAACAAGTTTTCATACGTCGAAAGGTACGCAGTTTAGAGTCCATGTTTTCTTGTTTTGGTCCATACTTACATGTCTCAAATTATGGACAGGAAAGAGCTTGCAGTATAAGAGGTTTGTTTCACAGTTTCCAAGAAGAAAACTGTTCATAGTTTTTAAGGTGTGCATTTTAAGAGCCCATGTTTACTAGACTTTTTACTTCGACTGATCGTTCCTCACCTGGAATATCGACTATTGTTCCTGGGCAACCGTTTGGCAACCCTTATAACAGAGAAAATTTTGTAAAAGGAAGTATTTTTTTATTTGGGAACGCTCAGAAATTAATAATCCCACATCCAGATTTCGAATAAAATCTGACGGAAAATGTTGACAGTTGGTCAACCATTTTGGAACCACAGTGTGTAAGACGTCACACAGAATTTTCGTACATACTCAGAAATTCGATTTAAACGGGTAAAAGGAAGTGGCGTACAAAATATTTTGAACTGTATACCCTTATGAATATTTAAAATTAATATCACCATGCAATAGACCAGAGGAGACAAGAATCTGTGAGGTCAAACGTGGCTGTAGGTCCAACGTGTCTGAGAACCTTTGCAGCGGCGAGAACGCCACAATTAAACGTCTGTAACATAAAGGTCATTTTACTGGATAGAAACTGGCCACGTGCGAGTGGGGTTCGCGCATGAGGGTTCTGTAGAAACGTAAGTATGTACATAAAAACGTCAACCAAAGTAATGCATCACTGCGGTTCCAGGCGCTACAGTCTGGAGCCGCGCGACAGTTACGATCGCAGGTTCTAATCCTGCCTCGGGCATGGATGTGTGTATTTTCCTTAGGTTAGTTAGGTTTAAGTCGTTCTAAGTTCTAGGTGACTGATGACCTCAGCAGTTAAGTCCCATAGTGCTCAGAGCCATTTAATGCATCACTGCGGTTCTAGGAGTTCCTGACTCTTACATGAAAATGGAATATAAGTATATAGAAACAATATTTCAGCTCTGTTTATTGCCCAAGTTGAACAATTACAGCATGGAACTTCTGAATTTTTGTTCG